>NC_054555.1:28042806-28051387 GCF_017654505.1 Polyodon spathula | reverse complement strand
CTCTCTTACCTCCTTTTCCTCCCTTCTCCTCCCCATCTCTCCCTGCCTCCCTACCTTTTTTCCTCACTTTCTCCCTTCCCCCCCCCCCTCTCTCTCCCTCTTTACTCTTTCTCCTCCTCTCCCTCTCTCTCAGGACAGAGCTACACTTGCACCAGATGCCAGAGAGCAGCTCGTTTGGAATCCTGCCGCCAACGAAGGTAAAGAACCAGACTTCTAACGAACCATCTTTCCATCTAACAAACCATATCTCAGTCAGGCACACAGAGAGCCTGCTGTCCTTCAGAGAGTAGAAATACCTTGGTTCAAAGAAACTCCTTGTTCTAAGTGAAAGCGCTCTTCCTTTAAAGAAATGAGTGTAAGGATTTGGTAAACCCTTCAAAGGCAGGTTGAAGACTTTGTGAAATGCCTTGGCCCCAGTCTTTTTTCCCTAACCGGGAGCACAGCAGGCAGAGTTGCACTTCTTTATTTAGTTCTTTAGTTTGCAGTGCAACACCCGCGCCATCCTGCTTGCTGTACGGACAGCCAGAGAGGCCCCCAGACCAGCTGTTAGACTGACTGGCGCTCGCCCGCTGCCTCCTCTCTGCAAACAGAAACCGTGCTGCAGGAAAGCTGGGGGGTAATGAATGAATTCAGAGTGAGCGGAATGAACCTTCCTCTTTTACTCAGATTCATACAGAAACTGGCTGCTATGTGGCTGTGCCGATGCACACCGTGGCGCTGCAGAAAGTCACCTCACTTATTGAGCGACGTTATTCATTATTTTATTCTAAAAAAGCAACGAGGGCACAGTAAGACCTGTCCATTTCTTTGTCTTGAGCTATGTATTATTCTAGTCTAAAATCCAGGGTTAGGGGCCGCTCCGCCATCAGTTCTGACTGTATACCCTCCGTGTGTTGCCCCTAACCATGTATTTCGGACCCCTCAGAGCTCAGTTTTTAAACAGGGGTGGCTGGTTCTGTTGGTATCACTGTGTTTGTATTGGATTGTTTTATTGTGACTCTGTTGCTCTCTCTGTTAGACTGAAGAGAAACAGAAAGCCTCCGTGGCGTTCGGAAGGCTGGTGGCTGCCATGGAAACGCTGGGATTCACAGCCAATGAGCAGAGAGCAATCTGGCACGTGCTAGCCGGAATATACCACCTGGGGGCAGCGGGGGTCTGCAAAGGTAGGAGCAGCCAGGGTTAAAGGGAAAGAGGTGGCATGTATCACATGGGTCACACTCCACAGCAGCAGAGCATCACACAACACTGTCCATACATGAGCCTTCCAAATCTTACTAGAAACAAAACTGTAAAACCTGTGCTAGCATGTCGGCCCCCTAGCGGCAGCTTGCCCCTTGTAAGTAATTACCCAGCGTGCTGGTGTATCAGTGAATGCGGGCAGCGCATGTCTCCAGTGCAGTTTCATTGTGATGAGAGGCTCCTTTGCTGCTAGTTCAGGGCTGAGCTGCAGTTTCTCTTCGCTGCTCTGCTCCCTGCTGTGAGGGGTTGATCTCTTGTCAGTCTTCACGCTGCAGTGATTTTATTTTAAGCTGGAGCCGGTCTGCTGCAGTGTTCCACGTGTTTCGAAGCAGAGCGCCTCTCCAGCAATGCTGAGGAGAGGGGAGTAGAGTCTGGAGACAGAACTGCTGCTCCCCACCCCAATAACACCAAGCTACCACCCCCTCTAAAACTCTCTCACAAACACATACTGCAGTCTTTCCCTCCCTCCACCCTGCTCTCTCTCTCTATCTCTGTTATTGCTCCCAGTCCTCCTCTTCCTGTCTTCTCCTTCATTCTCTCTCTCTCTCTCTCCCTCTCTCCCCCTCCCTCTCCATTCTCTCTTTCTCTCTCTCTCTCCCTCTCCCTCTCTCTCTTTCCCTCTCACTCTTGCTCTCCCCCCCCCCCTCTCTCCTCCTCATATTCCAGGTAACTCAGAGTAATTGCTGCCTGGACTCCAAACTGCACTGAAGTAGAGATTCCCCTGCAGTCAAGTCCAGCTATCTCTCACACATCATATTTATTAACAAGGTCAGCTTGCAGGCTCCAAGTCAATTACATAATTCATATTAAACTGTCTGGAAAGCAGTGGGCTATTCCTCCTGAGTCAGCTTAGGCTGTGGAGTGGAGTGCAATGGAGAAGGAGAGGAGACAGGTGGCTAAAATCATTTCTCTTTTAAGGGGGCATTGGCTCTGCTGCTCCCATGGGTTAGGGAGGCAAAAACTGGAAGGGACTTTTTCTCCTCATTGTGCTACAACTAGCTGGTGTGACCTCAGACTGCACTCTCACGTGGACAGGCTGCTCTGAAAAGCCTGATTCCGCATGATTACAGAAAGCAGCCCTGAGTGCAATTCAGGAAGCTGGCCTCGGAAAGTTTGGCTCAGTGTTTTCAACACCTGAGGGGACAGCCTCACTTGCAGGCTGGCTGGCTCGCTGGCTCTCTTCACTTTTCTTTTTTTTTGCAGGTTGGATACAGGGCCATGAGATTAGAGTTGGCATTTCTATAACAAAGGCAATTTAAATCTGCCTCTCTGTCCCCTTCTCTAACTCCCCTCTCTCCCTCCCCTCTTCCTCCCTATCTCCTCTTTTCTAACTCCCCTCTCTCCCTCCCCCTCCTCCACCCTCTCTCCCACCCCCTCTTTCTCTCCCTGATGGCAGTGGGCAGGAAGCAGTTCCTGCGGTTCCAGTGTGCTCAGAACGCTGCGAGTGTGCTGGGCTGTGAGGGGGAGGAGCTGTCCACCGCCGTGTTCAAGCACCACCTGAAACACATCCTCCAGCAGGCCACCAGGGGCGCCGCGAGCAGACACAGCACTGAGAGCGGGGACAGCGCTGATGGTACGCAAGGAGAGAGAGCGCGCGAGTGAGCGCAGGACTGTGTGTGTGAGTGTGGTAGAGGCACAGGGAGGCAGTGCAGCTTTCACACGGTCACCCTGCACATATTCATATAGGACTCGGAGAGAAACACTTTTCATTTAAACTTCTTTTTTTGCTTGTTGGTATCTGCAGTGTCTCACTGGCTTGTCTCTGGTGCCGCAGGTCCCAAGCTGTCCGGAGCGGAGTGTGTGGAGGGCATGGCGGTCGGACTCTACGAGGAGCTCTTCACCATGGTGGTCTCCCTTATCAACAGGTAGGACAGGACTGGACCAACAGGACTGGGGTGGAGGGGAGCAGACTGCACCAATACGGTCAGTACCGGGGGGGTTTGAGGGGAGCAGACAGGACCAGTAGGAAGGCCGTGTTTGAAGCCTAGGGTTTTTCCTGTGTGCTGTTTTCAGGTCGGTCTCCTCCAAGCAGCTCTCCCTGGCCTCCATCATGGTGGTGGATACGCCCGGCTTCCTGAACCCTCGCCACGGCAACAAGGAGCGCGCTGGAACCTTCGAGGAGCTGTGCCACAACTACGTGCACGAACGGCTGCAGGCCTTCTACCATGAGGGGACCTTCAGCACCCCACTGCAGAGATACAGACAGGTGGGGAGAGGGGCTTCAGCACCCCACTGCAGAGATACAGACAGGTGGGGAGAGGGGCTTCAGCACCCCACTGCAGAGATACAGACAGGTGGGGAGAGGGGCTTCAGCACCCCACTGCAGAGATACAGACAGGTGGGGAGAGGGGCTTCAGCACCCCACTGCAGAGATACAGACAAGTGGGGGGGGGGGGGGGGTCTTCAGGTTTCAAAAGCTTTCAGACGAATGTGACCGGACATGTCCTGTCTGTCTCTCTCCCTCCCTCTCCCTCTCCCTGCCCCCACCTCTTACTCTCCCAGGAGAATGTTCCAGTGCAGTTCGAGGAGCCAGAGAGCAGTCCGGCCAAAGTGGTTTCTGTGATCGACCAGACCTCACTGCAGGTAGGAGATCCAAGCACAGCAATGCCGGAAGATCAAAGACAACAAACGGAAAAGGCAGATTTGAAAGGGTTGGACAAGCATCTGCTCTGCGTTTCCTATTAGGTGGCAGGATGCATTAGATGCGTATGTGCGTGTGCAGATGTTTCTGACCCCTACCTCTTAACCCCTCTCCCCTGACTCTCTCCCCAGGTGAAAGGCCCTGTGCCTGGGCAGGGGGATGAGCCTCGGGGGCTGCTCTGGGTGCTGGATGAGGAGGTTTTGACCCCGGGGTCCAGCGAAGCTGTAGTACTTGAACGACTTTGCAGTTACTACCAGAGCCAGCCCAGCGACGATGAAAGTAAGGACCAGCTGCCTGTCTGTCTGTCTGTCTGTTTAACCATTCATGTATTGGGTCTACTCAATCGTTGTCCATGTAATTAAACTTGTCTAACCCCCTTACCCTCCCCCCACCTCTCTCAGCCCCCTGTGCAGTGCGTCAATGTGAGCAGCCCCTGCAGTGTGAGATCTCGCACCAGCTGGGCAGGGACCCCGTGCGCTACGACCTAAGCGGCTGGTTCAGCCGGGCCAAGCCCAACCTGTCTGCCCTCAACGCTGGACAGATCCTGCAGGAGTCCAGCCTGTGAGTTCCCCACTCCCTGGGGGTCCAGTCCATTGCTCCAGCATGCTCCTTGATTGTACAAATGATGGGTCAGTGCATTGTTGAAATACTGAAGTTCCTGGACTGGACTGACATGGAAGAGCCACTTTTTATATATTATCAATACATACATCACTGCATCCTGTCATTCTTTGGCATGGAGGTTGATGAAAGCTTTCTTATCTCTCTCTCTCCCTCCCATCTCCTTTATTTATCCCCCCCCCTCCCTGCTTTTCTCCCCTCTCTCCCCCTCTGCCCCAGTCCGATGGTTCGGTCCCTCTTCGCCCCGCGCTCCAAGGTCATGTCGATGTGCCGCTCGGTTGGCGGTCTGGAGGGCAGTTCCCAGCAGGCTATGCAGCGGACGGGCTGCGTGAGAAAAACCTTCAGCAGTGGGCTGGCGTCTGTCAGGAGGAGATCGCTGTGTGCCCTGGTCAAGCTGCAGGCGGTGAGGCAGGAAAGAGGGCAGGGGACAGATAGATAGGAAATGAGGTATTATATATACCCCAGCTGAGCTTCCGGATTTGAACCTTGGCACGGCACTGTGTGGCAGGAGGATCGGTTTCACTCCCTCACTTCTCTCTCTCTATACCCCCCTCTCTCAGGACGCCCTGATAAACCTGATCAAGCGATCCCGCACCCTGTACCTGCACTGCCTGCTGCCTCGCTCGGAGCTCGACGGAGTGGACTGGAAGAGTCCTCCTGTCCTGGAGGTGGCAGTGATGCGCACTCAGCTCCACGCTGCTCAGCTGCTCCAGGCTGTGCAGCTCTACAGGACTGGTGAGCCAGCGAGGTTACAGCGGGGTCACGCAGAGCAGAGCAGACCCGAGCCGACCAGAGCACAGCAGAGCCGAGCAGAGCAGAGGAGCATGTGTATACATTTCCCATAATAGAAGCACAACTTAGTGTAATAAATCAGAATCTAAGCATTGTAAAGCAAAGAAAGAAAAATAAAAAATCATGGAAAGCCATGGTAAACTCTAGTAAATGTTAGCATAACCAGGGCAAAGGCACATTTACCATGCAACTGTAATGTGCTTAGACTTTATCAGTGATACTAGGACCAAATCAGTGGACGAGTGCAATGCAAACCTCCCCTTCTCTCTCCAGGGTACCCCGATCACATGGCGCTCAGTGATTTCAGACACCGCTTTCAGGCCCTAGCCCCGCCCATCATGAAGAAGTACGGCTCCGTGTTCATGAGGACGGACGAGAGGAAGGTAGGAGAGAAATACTGGGGGAGAGAGAGAGAGAGAGAGAAACAGCATGATTCTCAATGATCTCTTCACTTGCACCTTGTGAGTACAGACAGCCTACTCCTCTCCCCCCAGGCGATGGGGAATACCTCTGCTAGAAAGGGGCTATGGGTTGCTGTGGGGTGTAAAGTACAGATCCTAATCCTCTCTAATCCTCTCCCTGCAGGCCGTGCAGGAGCTGTTGACAGAGCTGGACCTCGCCAAGAAGAGCTTTGCGGTCGGCCTGAGTCAGGTGAGACGGAGAGACTGTGATGGACTAGAAGGCAGACAGACAGACTGGCAGACAGAGAGACAGAGAAACAGACAGACAGACAGACAGACAGAGACACAGACAGAGACACGGACAGAGAGACAGACAGACAGACGGATCCAGCCTGAATACAAGATTCCCCTTTCTTGTTCTTTTGATAGACGTTGTTCCTGTCTCGCTCCACTGTTCTCCTCCCCTTGCCTTGCCCCTCTCTTGCTTCTCTCTTCCTCCTCTCTTCCTCTCACCCTGCTCTCTCTTGTTCCTGTTCCACTCCTCAGGTGTTTCTGAAACATGGAGTGCTGTCCTCTCTGGAGCTGCAGAGGGAGAAGCTCGTCACCCACATTCTGGTGTTGCTGCAGGCTGCCAGCCGGGGCCACCTCTCACGCCAGCACTACCGCCTCATGAAGGTCAGTCTACCCTCCCATCCTCTCCCCTGCCCCTAACCCCAAACACCTGATCCCTACCCTCACCCCAAACCCTGCCACCTCTCCTGCCAGCACTACCACTACATGAAGGTCAGTCTACCCTCCCATCCTCTCCCCTGCCCCTAACCCCAAACCCCTGATCCCTACCCTCACTCCAAACCCTGCCACCTCGACCACCAGCGCTTCCAGCTGCTTAGCCTAAGACTAACTCTGCAAGTGCACGCTAATGTTTGAGCACAATAGCGATGTGGGTTTCAAGGTGGAGAAAAGAAACACTGTTAACAGCAATGAGGTGCAGACAGCATCCTTCAAACCCTATAAACACGCAAACAGGCACATGTGCTTATGTAATGAGAGTACGTAAGAGAATGGGCTGATGTGGGAATAGTTTAGAGTTGAACAGAAAATAGAAAGTAAAATGTATTAGAAATCCAAGCCCAAGGTGGGATCTTTCATAACTGTTGCTGTACCGTGCTGTTAATAAACAGTTACCATGACGCTGCAGTTATAACAATTCTAATTACAATTAAACAAACGAGTCACAGAAAGAACTCAGCACATTAACTTGCTGACTCTAGTTATAAATAATCCAGCAATAACCACAGAGACACAAACGATATATACATAAAGGGGTGGAAAATACAGTTGAAAAATGAATATGTAATCCCTCCCTGTCTGCAGGTCCGGGAGCTGGCAGTGCGCTGCATACAGAAGAATCTGCGCAAGCTGGCAGGGGTGCGGGACTGGAGCTGGTGGAGACTGCTGTGCGGAGTGCGCCCCCTACTGGACATCAACATCGAGGACCACAAGTTCAGGGCCAAGGAGGTACGCTTCCTAACAGGGGCCTCGGAGATGCTCAGACAGGGAGCTCAGCCAGTCCCTAGAAACAGTAAATTAGAAACAGTAAATTAGATTGTTCTATTATTACATTACAATTATGTTTAAGTGAATCCTTTCTTTTACTAGATTCAATTTTAAACTTTAGTTTCATGCAATCTCCCAGTCAGCAGCGTCCCCCCCTACCCCCCCTCAACCCCCCTCTCCCCCCTGGGGGGGAACCCCCCCTTCCTTTTCCTCCCCGCCCCCGAATTTATATTTTCTGCTGCAGCCTTTTAGAAAGGGGGTCCTATCATATTAACCATCAGAACGTCTGAGCTTTACTGCCAGCATAGTCTGTCAGGGAATTCTCCAGTAATGAATCGTCAAAGCTTGAGCTGACCGGGGAGCTGTGTATAATGAAAAGAGGAGGCATTCATCCCTCCTGAAAGCACCTTGGCTTCTTGGCTGCTCCACTCACATTGTGTCCCATGACGCTGCGAGTCAGAGAGGCAGGGCTGCGGAATCAGAGCGCTCGATGGAAGGGGCTGGGAAGGAGAAGCAGCAGTCTTCTCTCACTGTCTGTCTGTGTGCATGTGGATCGTTCCTTCGCAACGCTCTCCTCTCCCCTAAGAAGGACAGGGGGAGGGGGGGAGACGTGGGACAGGTGAGCTGGGTGATGGTGGATGCAGACCTGCAGCTATGCTGCTCAGGGCTAGCGTAAGGCTGTGTCTGAGAAGCCATGCAGATGTGTCTGACAGGGTAGCAGGGAAGCACCCTGTGTGTCAGCAGTACAGCTGACACACAGTGTTGATAGCTGCACTGAAACAGGCAGATTGCAGGAAGGGGCTTTACATCAGCTTGTATTGGGCTTCATTTACTGCAGGGGGAGTGGATCTGTATCACAATTTAAATGTTTGTGGTTTTTATTAGCAATTTGTAATACTGTCCTCTTTCCCTGAGATGCTGCATCTGCATACAGAGTCGCAATGCAGAGCTGCTTTCCTGAAATGTCTTTTCAGTGAAGCTGGGATTGCTTGTCTGTTATTAGGATGAGATCACAGCGCTGAGAAGGAGGCTGGAGAAGTCAGAGAGAGATCGTAACGAGCTGAGGCAGAGCGCCGATGCACTGGAGACAAAGGTACACTCCCTTCAACACAGCGCCGCCCTTCTGGACTGGGGGCGGTATTAGGTGTGAGAACCTTGTACAATTCACAGGGAGTCTATGAGATCCAGGTGACACTTTGCATAGCAGTGTAACCTGAGTGGAGAGTGGAGCCACCAAACTAGAGACAGTGAGATTCCAGGACCCTGCACAAGTAAACAGGCATCTTAAGATGGGAAATGGCAGGGCTTCATTGCCACAGTAACTAAGAAC
>NC_054555.1:28022806-28040306 GCF_017654505.1 Polyodon spathula | reverse complement strand
CAATCTCTATGTCCTGTGTGTGGTAGGTACCATATGATTTCATGTACTGTAATGTGTGGCTCTCATGCCCTGTGTTTCCCATGTGGATTCCCAGTGGAGGAGTGAGGGGTTCCCTCAGGCCTGACCCACTGTTCTGTGTTCCCAGGGGACGAGTGGCAGCTCCGCTACGACTGCGCCCAGACGGAGATGGAGTTCCTGCGGAAGCGTCTGCGGCAGATGGAGGAGAGGATGGAGTCCGAGCTGCAGGATCGCAAGGAGCTGGAGCTGAAGGTAGGCCATCACAAGGGGCTGCAGAGTGCATCTTTTCACTTTCGGGAACACTTTCCATTACTGTGTCTCGTGTTTATTGTAAGCCTCGAGTGCAGAAGAATGAAGCAGTGAATGCAGTGGCCATTGCTTCCTGTATTCCCATGTGCACTCAGGGTGCTCTCTCCACTGAAATCAGGGCTAGCAGTAAACAAAGCAACGTGTCCTAAAGAAATAGCACCAAGGCCATAGAAAACTCTGGAGACAGAGAGAGCAGGCTCTTCACAGCCCGGGTCTGTGCTACCCTTTTTGCATGTTAGCAGCTTCCCTTATTCAAGTCTTTCTGTCCGTATTCATGCATTATCCCTGTCCTTTACTATACTTTGTTTGACCACATGGCATACTGTGAGATTGTTTTACCACGGGCATTTAGACAGAAGCACTTATTGTATTAAATGTGTCTGTGTGTCTCTGCCTGTCTGTCTGCGTATCTTTGCCTGTCTGTCTGTCCCGCAGCTGACAGATTTGCAAGGGAAGTTTGATGAGACAAAGCGGGCAGCCTTGCAACTGAAGAGGAAGTGTCGACGGGTGACCTTTGACCTCCAGGACACGCGAGTGCTCATGGAGAGCCAGCAGGGGCGGAACCACGACCTGGAGAAGAAACAGAGGAGGTGAGAGAGAGAGAGAGAGAGAGATATGCTGGTTCCAGCTGCAGTGTTAACGAAGCCTGTGGGTTTATATACAGGTTCGATACAGAGCTGGCCCAGGCCCTGGGAGAGGCTTCCTTGGAGAGGGACCTCCGAGAGAAAGTGTCCCAGGAGAACAACAGCATCCGGTCAGAGATCTTCAAACTGCAGCGCAGCATCCAGGTACAACTACTGTAGTGTACCTGAATGCCAGGCAAGCAAGAAATTTGGTTTGAAAAAGCCTGGCTGTGCTGAAGCAGTGTAATGAAAAAGGGGGTGGTGCTCTCTCTCTCTCGCTCTCTCTCTCTCTCTAGGAGGGGCAGTCGGAGCTGGCCTTGTTGCTCCAGCAGAAGGAAGAGCTAGACACTCAGCTGCAGGACCTGGCCATGCCACAGACCCTCCACCCCGACTCGGCCGCCACGCTGAAGAAGCAGCTGAGGGAGCTGGAGGTGAGAGTGAAGGAGCTGACCGCTGAGCTCACCAAGCAGGCAGACACAATCCAGCAACATGAGCAGGTGAGCCCTGGCTATAGACACACAGGGGAGCCCTGGCTATAGACACAAAGGGGAGCCATGACTATAGACACAAAGGGAAGCCCTGGCTATAGACACAAAGGGGAGCCATGACTATAGACACACAGGGGAGCCCTGGCTATAGACACAAAGGGGAGCCATGACTATAGACACACAGGGGAGCCCTGGCTATAGACACAAAGGGGAGCCATGACTATAGACACACAGGGGAGCCATGACTATAGACACACAGGGGAGCCCTGGCTATAGACACAAAGGGGAGCCATGACTATAGACACACAGGGGAGCCCTGGCTATAGACACAAGTGGGTCCTGTAAAGTTTCACTTCTCACAAGATTGGGGCATGCATGGGGCATCTCACAAGATTGGGGCATGCATGGGGCATCTCACAAGATTGGGGCATGCATGGGGCATCTCACAAGATTGGGGAATCACTTTGCCATGGATGTTAGTGAGTCACCTCATTCAGCAGCTGCCAGGAGCAGTATAATCACACATGGAGATAGTAAAGGGGTGCCTCTGAGGCTCAATCTCCGGGAGTCTGTAAGAGAAGCTCGGGTCTCAGGAGACTGGCCGTGCTGCCCCACCTCTTACCCCCCCACCTCTGCCCTCTCACCCTGCAGACGAGGCTGCGGTTCGAGATGGAGATGGAGAGGATGAAGCAGATCCACCAGAAGGAGCTGGAGGACAAAGAGGAGGAGCTGGAGGATGTGCAGAAATCATCCCAGAGACGGGTAGGAGGAAGGGGGAGACCTAGGGGAGCCAGGGGAGGTCTAGGGGAGCCAGGGGAGATCTAGGGGAGCCAGTGGAGCTAAAAAAGATCCAGGAAAACCATGGAAGAGACAGGGAACAAACAGGGAAAAGACCTAGGAGAGAGGAGAGACAGTGAACAGGGTCTGAGAGAGAAGAGGAGGGATCTATAGGGGTATAGAAGAGTGTATGGAAGGACCTTTTATAAAATAGCCTTTCAGAGGGAGTACAGGATCAGAGAGAGGGTTCTGTATCACCAGGCGCTCTCAGAGACTGGGTCGTCCGGGGATCTAGAAGACAGCGTCTGTGTGTCTTCTGTCCTCCTTGCTGCTCCTGTCTGATAGTAGATGTCTGTGTGTCTGTCCTCAGCTGCGGCAGTTGGAGATGCAGTTGGAGCAGGAGTATGAGGAGAAGCAGCTGGTTCTGCACGAAAAGCTGGACCTAGAGGGGCTGATAGCCACCCTGTGTGAGCAGGTAAGGCCTTGGTTTGGGTCAAGCACATGGGACCATGAATCCCAACCAATCCCAGGGATGTCCCAGCAGGCAGGCCTGGGGCGTTCAGCATGATTGCAGCCCCTCCCACCCTCACAGAGCCCGCTGGTTCTAGACAGGCTCAGGCTGTGGCTTGCACATTTCACGGTTTGTGCACCAATTAACTTATAAATGTTTGCAGATTTATTAGTGAGAGCTAATCCTGGCCAGTGTTAAGTAAATGAGCTCAGTGATGGGTTTGATGATTTCATTAATTGTTGAAACACGACCCTCCCTGCCCCCGAGGAGACGTGAGGTGGGTCGACGGATTAGGAAACAAACTCAGAGAATTACTAAGCGTTTGCTCCACTTCTTTCCAAAAATGCACGACAAATAAAAAATTCAAAAATACTAGTTTTTTTGCAGTTTTGTGAGTCTCTCCCCCCCAGTAACATGCACCCTTCACCCCCCTCAGATCGGGCATCGTGATTTTGATGTGGAAAAGCGTCTTCGCAGAGACCTGAGGAGAACTCACACCCTGCTGGCCGACGCACAGCTGATACTGGGAACACTGGAGGATCCAGTGAGCAATGGGATCAGCAAAGAGGAGGCAGAGAGGCTGCAGTCCCAGGTGTGACTGGGAGGACTGGGAAGGGTCTGGGGAGCTCTGGCTGGGGGAGTGGACGACTGGGTCGTATGAGCTGCTAGGGAAATCGTCAACACACCCGTTCCCTTAGCTCTCACTTGCTGTGCACTGTGTGATGCTCTTCTAAATGTGCCACCACAATCATGAAAGCCAGGCTATTCATTATGCAGCACCTCACCTCTGCAAAAGCGCGTTGAACGATTTAAAAGACAAGTCGACCATGAGGCTATTCAGAACTAAGCTGGACACGGACCGTGAATTTCACAGTATAGATAGTAAGTCGCTGCGCTCTGAGTTTTACGAACACAGCGAGGTATACGATTGCTTTTTTCTGTTTTTCTTATTTAAATGCGGCAGAGAGAGCACAAATACTGTAGTGCTGTGACACAGGAGACGAGGCTTCAGAAATGAAAATGAATGGAGGAGCAGCAGCTGTCAGCAAGGCTTAAGTGATTTAATATGAAGCCCCCTCTGATTTCAAACCAGGCAGCGCGTCCACATTAGAATGTATAGTGCGTGCACAGGGAAGAACCCGAGGCAGACATTAGGAATGAAGAGATCAGAAACTTGCTCTGTGGGCACAGTGCTGGGTAATGTAGATCTGGTGTAATCTATTGACTTGCGCTGCCCTGCAGAGCACTGTCTATGCATGGAAGTGCCATTCCCAACCCATTACAGAGATCCTGCATAATCTTCTGGGCTGATGAACAGGTAGCCGTAGCTGACAGGTTTGAGTGCCTGGCTGACTGAATTATTCCCAGGGAGGCTGGAGGCAGTAACCAGGCTTCTCTGGGATTTTTGATGGGTTTTATTTGGTCCTACTGGGGGTGTGAACTGAACTCAACCACACCAGAATCGAGCCGTTCTGCAAACTGCAGAGCCGACTGACTCCGTGAGGAGAAAGCCTTTAGCGCCATAGTGTCCTACACCAGTAATAAACCGTTTAAAACACATTTAATAATGATGTGTCTATGGGATTCATTCTCAGGTTTAATGTTAACGATTCATGAACCACAGAGAAAACACCTGCAGCCTTCAGAAAGTGTAGGAGCTGCACTTTCTGCCTGTAATTCATTATTAGAAGTTATCTAAAAAACCTGACCTGGAGCATTTAAACTCCATTCCTCTTCCAAAGTGCAGGGAAGGGAATATGACTGTCACTGCAGAGCTATGGATTAATGAGGCACATCTCATCTTAGATGAGGTCTGCGATCAGTAAGCTGCTAGAAGCAAGATGAGGTTTGAGGAGATGCCTCCTCCCATTCATAACCTTTCTATAATGCTCTTCTGTTCTTTACCTCTAAGGTTAGTCAGCATTTGCTAAGTATGACTAAATTAAGAATAAAGAATCCTGTAATGGACCAATAGAAACACAGTATTGATGCAGTCTGCCCTTACCTTTCCCACAGCTAGCGGAGAGCGAGACCAGATATGTGCAGGCTGAGAAGATGCATAAGACTCTGATGATGGAACTGGACAGTGCACAGCTGGAGCTGGAAAACATCTGCCAGAACAAGAGTCTGGTATGAACACCACCTGAGAGCTGGGCTGGGCTGGGGATGAACACAGCAATTCAGGTGTTACCCCTCTGTGCAGGCACACTGCTCTCCATGCTCCTCAGAGTTTCACAACTTAAATCATCCAGGAATCCCATGAATCGAGCACTGCATGCTGTGCTCAGGGGCTCAGGAGAGTTTAGGAGGGGGAATCCTGTTGAAGATGGTTTGTTTAATGTCAGAAACAGATGCAGTAAGTTAGTAATGAAGACTGTTCCTGAACTGTCCTAAGATAGACATCTAGGACAGCCTCATTGTGGGATGTGCCATGCCCCTACTAGTCCTGTGTGTACACGTACACCGTCTCTCCCTGCTATTGCCCCGTCACCCCCAGCAGTTGCCCCTCAATGGGTCACCCCCCCTGATGAAGGAGCTGCCTGCTCGGCTGCACTGTGTTCCCGTTTGCTGCAGAGTCTGATCTCTTCCCTCTCTGTGCAGGTGGATGAGCAGCTGTTCCAGCTCCAGCATGAGAAGGCAGACCTGCTGAAGAGGATCGAGGAGGACCAGGAGGATCTGAACGAGCTCATGAAGAAGCACAAGGCCCTCATTGCACAGGTTCAGCACCACATGTTGCATACCATTCTGCTGTAGGATTTGTCACTGTGAGCCCCTTACAGAACTTGCCATTGTGACCTTTTCAGTCTCATGAACTGGCCCTCTCTGCATACAAGGCGATGCATTGCTGACTGACTTCTGTTCCTGCTGAGCTGCAGCTGAGTTTTATGATTGATTATGTGTTTTTTTCGCATGTATTGTGTTTGGTGTTGTTTGCTGTAGTCGTGTGAGAATCTTGCCAGGTCATCATTGGAAATGAGAATTTGTTCTCAAATGACCCATCTGGATAAGTACAAGTTTTGATTGATTGATTGGTTGATTGATTGGTTGAGTACTGCTCAGGTAAACAGCAGCACCCAGGGGCTGCAGATCGGTCCTGATCGGATTGCATGTGATCAAGCTATGTGTAATAAGGGGATGTTGGACAAGGGGGGTGGTGAGGTGATGTCCTGCACTGACCTGTCCACCTCTGTTTGCACAGTCATCCAGTGACATCAGTCAGATCAGGGAGCTGCAGGCTGAGTTGGAGGAAGCCAAGAAGGAGAGGCAGAGCCTGCAGGAGAAGGTGAGGCATGGCTTGCTTTAAGAAATCATAATTGATAAGATGCAGTTTAATTACAAAAGATGCCACACAACTGCCAACATTGTATCTTTTGTAAATAGATGCGCTGCTACCTTGTAACTACACCATGTGTGTAATTAGCAACCTCCAAACACACAAATTCCCTTTCCTGAGCTGTGTGGGGCGGTGAGGGGAGAAAAATAATCAGACATTCTATATTGGGATGAAAAATAATTGGGCACTCTAAATATTAAAAAAAGAAAGGTAGTCAATCTCCAGCCAGGCCCAGTCCTCTCACCCTCTGGCTTCTCTTTGCCTGTCCTGGGCTCACAGCTGCAAGCCAGTCTGAGTCGTGTCAGCTTCATGGAAGGGTCCATGGTGGAACGCAGCATCGTCAGCAGACAGGAGGCGCTGATCCGTGACCTGGAGAACAAGCTGGAGTTTCAGAGTGGTCAGATCAAGAGGTTTGAGGTGAGTGCAGCTGAGGACAGAGCCCTCGCGCACACAGCGATATGAATACCCTGCTGCATCAGCGCCGCACGGTGCACACGCGCGCTTCACATTGAAATAGTTAGTCATTTTATTTTTGTACAAGTAATCCAAGCCCTTATATGGAGAAGCTCTTAATTGTTCTGTCATTCTACAAAGTCCTACAGGTCTGAATTTTCATGCACTTGTCTGGCAATCACACCTGAACCGAAGTGTGTGACACGTGTGTGTGTCTCTGTGTGTATGTGTGTGCATGTGTGTCTCTGTTTGTGTGTGTGCGTGTGTGTCTGAGCTACACTGTATAGCACCTCTGACTGCCTCTTCTCCTTCCTAGGTGCTGGTGCTGCGGCTGAGGGACAGCGTGGTGCGGATGGGGGAGGAGCTGGAGCATGCTGCCGAGACGGAGGCCCGGGAGAAGGAGCATGCCCAGTACTACCAGCAGCGGCTGCAGGAGATGAGAGTGGAGATGGAGGACCTGGCCCGCAGTGAGCTGGAGAGCAGCCGGCGCAGAGTCGAGCTGGTAGGACTCGGAGAGTAGAGAAACCCCACTCCACGCCCGGTAGCAGACAGGGGTCGGGTCCCAGTGCAGTCTGTCCTATGAATAATGAACAAGTTTTGCTATTGATGAGCTGAGAACCCCCAGGCGGTGCCCTGAGTGAATCCTCCTGAGCGCTGAGCCTCTGGGATTGGTTTAATAACCGGGTCACGTTAATGTTTGAGAGTGCTTTTGCAAACTCGCTTGCCCACGGACGCGAACTCCATTGCTGAATTATTCAGCTCTTGCTAGTTAAGAGTAACATGCAAGCTGCTACAGTTTGAATGCTTTTAAGATGCAAGGAGAGAAATGCTGGATATTGCTCCTCAGAAATGTACAAATTAATTCCAGCTGATCTCATTAGAGGATCACTGGGGACTGGCAACATTAGACTTCTTTCCTGGGTTTGGATACTACTTTGAAAATATTTTGGGGGGCAGCAGGGGTATTTATTCCCCCCTGGACAGAACAGCTGAGATAAACCAACATGTCTTTTTCATATACATTAATTAAACCTCCCTTCATGCATTATACACCTAATACGGCAGAGAAAAGCTATTTCATTTCAGCCGCTAGCCTTCCAGTTGTGGGGATGACAGAGACAGTTTATTTTTCTGTTTGTGAATATTTTATATTAACATTCCTCCAGTGCCTAGGGAATGACCGGTGGTTGCCATGGTGATATGAACTTGCACTTTTAAAGAGAGACTGAGTGAAACAATGTCGTGGTTTGCATTGTTCTGAGGGCTGGGTAGATGTAGCTGGTTGAATGTGATGGCTGTGTTGGGTTCTCTGTGAATCCCAGGAGCTGTCAGTCCATTAGCTAACACTGCAGAAGCACCGCGGGAAGCATGACCAGGGCATGTGGCATGAGTATGTCACTGAGAATCAGAGGGGGGGTACAACCAGAGTTAGGTTCTTGAGACTGAGGAGAAGTGTTCCCTGGTGTAGAGCTAATAGACTGGGACTGAGGGACTGGGAGACAGTGTAGTCCAGTGCTTAGTGTTGAGGACAGGTAGGGAGGCAGTGTGTTCTAGTGGTAGAGCTGAGAGACTGGGAGGCAGTGTGGTTTAATGGTTAGAGCTGAGGGACCGGCAGTGTAGTGGTTAGTGAACGTTTGGGTTACAGTAAATGTTTAGTATAACAACATCATCTGGATAGATCATGATGTAAATCTTTGGTTAACACAGTTGTTCCTGTCCTAATGCAGTGACCCTGGTGTACCCTGGTACTGTCTGAAACAGAGCTACAAAGCCCAGCTCCACCCCCTGTGCTCCTCATCCCCAGGCCCGTGCTGTGCTCCTCTGTCCTGAATCAAAGAGGCCAAAGCTGATTGGGGGGCAGGCAACCCTTTCATCTCTCGTACATCGACCTTCAGTCGACCTTTACTTCTCCAGAGCGTTGATAGCTTTCTGTTTAAGTACAGGCTTTGAATTTCACAAGGCAGCCGCGTCCGTGCCACCAAGCAAGCCACTCCCAGGTGGTCCCTCATTGTTATTCTGTCTCCACTCTCTCTGCAGGAGATGAGGGTGGAGGAGCTGAGTGCAGTCAGGCAGACATTACAGGCCGATCTAGAGACATCAATCAAGCGCATCGCGGATCTACAGACTGCCCTGGAGGAAGAGTCCAGTGATGAAAGTGACTCTGAAAGGTAAAATCTCTCATTACAGGAATTGGCTTCAGCTGGATGTTTATATATAATTATAAATAGAACTATCCAAATATAACTAGCATACTGGATTGCTTGTACAAGCACTGAGCTACTCAAAACCCACTGCCTTCCACACTGCAGCCCAGCACTCTAACCACTGAGCTACTCAAACCCACTGCCTTCCACACTGCAGCCCAGCACTCTAACCACTGAGCTACTCAAACCCACTGCCTTCCACACTGCAGCCCAGCACTCTAACCACTGAGCTACTCAAACCCACTGCCTTCCACACTGCAGCCCAGCACTCTAACCACTGAGCTACTCAAACCCACTGCCTTCCACACTGCAGCCCAGCACTCTAACCACTGAGCTACTCAAACCCACTGCCTTCCACACTGCAGCCCAGCACTCTAACCACTGAGCTACTCAAACCCACTGCCTTCCACACTGCAACCCAGCACTCTAACCACTGAGCTACTCAAACCACTGCCTTCCACACTGCAGCCCAGCACTCTAACCACTGAGCTACCCAAACCCACTGCCTTCCACACTGCAGCCCAGCACCAACCACTGAGCTACTCAAACCCACTGCCTTCCACACTGCAGCCCAGCACTGTAACCACTGAGCTATTCAAACCCACTGCCTTCCACACTGCAGCCCAGCACTCCAACCACTGAGCTACTCAAACCCACTGCCTTCCACACTGCAGCCCAGCACTGTAACCACTGAGCTATTCAAACCCACTGCCTTCCACACTGCAGCCCAGCTCTCTTTGCTCCGGTCTGTGGACTTACAGCAGCTGTGATGTCAGAACATTCAAAACACAGTGCTCTAGATTCTAATAGCGATCGTGACTTTATACATTTTTGGTTGCAGTTAATTACACCAACAGGGACGGACACCTTATACAATTTTTTCTTCTATCAGCATAAACACCATGCGCTGGGTAATGTCATTGCTGCATGCGGTAGGCTATTAGGAAAATGTCGCTAATGAATGATGCAAATATAGTTCCTATTACTGGTGCTGCAGATGGGTCTGTATTGCAGGCAGCTTCAGACCTGCTGTGGTCTGGATCAGCAGGCAGATTTGCAGCAAAGCACCTGCATTGCTTTAGGGTTATTAGAGATCAGCAACACCGCGCTCACCAGGGGCTAGCTTTGTTTGATCTTATTTTACTCATATGAATTCAAACAGCCATCAGTGAGCAGGAACCACTGTGCAGAGCATTGCAAAGTAGCGCTGGGAGGGGGGGGGGGTTCAGAAGGAAAGTATTAATGAGCTAAAGAGAGACGCATAATGGAGTGCTTGCAATGTTTGTAACATTGTTTTTTTTGTTTTTTCTTCTTCCAAACTTTCATTTTCGTTTGCCCTTTAATCAGTGATCAGTCGGGATGGAAAGGTATGTTGAAGTTTGACATTTTCCATGAGCCTGAGAGAAAAGCAAGTGTGAGACACGCGATATCAACAACCGCATAGACTGTACTGTGCTGAGAGGGACACACACGCACGCACGCACACGCACACGCGCACACGCACACGCACTGGTGGAACTGCACTCCAGCTACTAGTCCAGTTCTCTGCAGTTTCTCTGCCCCGGTCCTTCCTGAAGTTGTCTGCAGGTGTCAGACTCAGGACTCACAGTCCTCTCCTCTCTCCTTCCACACAGCGTCCAGACAGCAGTGGACTCCTTTGACAGGAAGCGAGACTTGTAAGAAAACCCTTGTCGATTCTCTCCTCTGCTTTACGCCGTGGGCTAGCATTTCTTTCCATGAACGAACTAACTCAGCGCTTGTGAACTGTGCTTCATTAGAAAGACCCTCTGGAATTGTGTAGGAACAATATTTGAAATGGAACAAGAAGAATGATACTGTGTAACGTTGGAGTCTGGAGCGTCTCTTTGCACTGGGGCAGAGTGTGATCTTCTATCATGCATGGCTGTCATTTAGCAGCGGTTGGCATGGATCAACCCTTGGAACGGTCTGGTTCGTTTGATATAAAGAATAACTGCATGTGTGTTTGTACAGCAACTCTGAGAGCCTGCTAATTCAATACAATATAGCAAAGTGCACCAGGTAATTGAAGTCCCTGCTGAATTCGGCGCTGGGTTCAGCACTGAGGCAGTGGACAGCTCCTCAGAGATGCGAGATGGGTGGCTCTCTTGCTCTTGCCGTTGTCTCTGTGTCTGCGCTTGATGCAGTGTGTCGGCTGGGTTATTGTCATGTATCTCTGTTTGTGACGTTATGCTTTCTCATTGTGAGCAAGCGCGTGCGAACCTGTGCTGTGGTCATCTTCCTGGACCCCCTTGGACACGACATGCAAACCTTTAACAGGTTCTCATCCTGGCCGAACCGGAAGCAGCTCAGTGGAGCAACCCTTGTAAAAAGTTATTGAAAAACATTTCCGCCTGTGCTTAGAAATCTCCGTTTTACTGCAGTTTTGATATTACTGCTAAGTACGGCTTGCATTCACTGCACCACTGGAGCACCCTTGCTCCAGTCTGCACTGCACATCCATAGCAGCTAAGTCTGCAATGTAGAACCTTAGCTGCTACCACTTCTACAGGGCAAATATTGTAGTATAATTAGTCCCCTTGCAAAGCAGTTTGATCCACTCCTAGTTTTAATACCAGTTTAATAGGAGCTTGTTATCAATGCACTGTATCTAATCAAGCATGTATTAAAACCTGAAACGGGTGACACTGCTATGCAATAGGAGTCTTATTTCCATCCCTGTAGTGATTAGGTTGCTAATCTACACTTCACCGAATGCACTGTTGGCAGAACAATGGCACAGAAATTCTATTTTCACACTTCAAAAAGGACGCCGAGGGCTTCAGCTAGAATGCCAGCACATCTAATTGCACTGTACTGCAATCCCATGATGCGTTTTCTCTTTTCCTGGCTGCTGTTTTCTCCTGACAGAGACAGACAGTCCACTGTGGGATCCATGGTCAGTGTGGACCCCGAGGAGGGGATCAGGTCCTGGCTGGGGGTCCCCCGGGGCCCCGGATCCCCCTACGGAAGCAGCGCGGCCGGCAGCGTGGCCAGACAGTCTGCGTCCGACACCATGAGTATGTACAGCGTCAGGTAAGAGAACTGAGAACCAAGGGAGCGACCAGAATTATTCCGGGTTTAAAAGGCATGTCATATGCAGACAGGCTGAAATAATTAAATCTATTCAGTCTTGAACAAAGAAGACTATACGGTGACCTGATTCAAGCATTCAGAATTCTAAAAGGTATTGACAATGTCGACCCAAGGGACTTGAAAAAAAAAACAAGGATCACAAATGGAGATTAGACAAGGGGGGATTTAAAACAGAAAATAGGAGGCACCTTTTTACACAGAGAATTGTGAGGGTCTGGAAACAACTGCCCAGTAATGTTTTTGAAGCTGACACCCTGGGATCCTTCAGGAAACTGCTTGATGAGGTTCTGGGATCAATAAGCTACTAACAACCAAACAAGCAAGATGGGCCGAATGGACTCCCCTCGTTTGTAAACTTTCTTATGTTCTTATGTTCAAAATGATCCTGACATACAAGAAAGATATTGTTTTACAATATAACACCTCTTATTAGTCAACTAAAAGCAACTGCTTAAGAAACACGTTTATTCATTTATTTTGTAGTACTAATTTTAGCAGTTAATTCAACCTAATTAAACTGTTTAATTGGCTCATTAGTTAAGAATATTTTTACAGCGCTCCCAGCAGTTAGTATACCAGCAAGTAGGATACCTAATTGTCCAACATATTTTCTGAGTCCTTTTCCCAACTTTACAAACTATGGCCCTGTTTCTAAGACACACCCTTGGTCATCCCTTGAGACGCTCATTACATCAGCTTGATTGCAGTGAACACAAGTATGTCCCAGGAAGGCAGCACTCTGAGTGAAGCAGGTGCCTGGTATCAGCATTCAGTCCAGTGCTCGCTTCTCTCTCTCCCTGTCTGGCCCTGGTATTAGTCAGACAGACAGGATCTCCTCCTCCTCCTCCTCTGTCTGACATGCGCTCTGCCTTTGTTACCTGAGATCTATTTATATCTCCCTGTCTCTGGCTCCTCTAGTGAACCGGCTTCTCCATTGTCAAAAGAAAATAAATAACAACAACTCAGACTTCTGTGATACGATTCCACAAAATAAAAAGGGAGCATTACCATGCTGGTAGTCCGTTTTCACTGCAGTCCATTTATACTCTGCTGTTTTTTTACCAATTCAATTTCCACTATAGTTTTTTATGAATGCATGTGTTCATGTATTGATTTAATCTATGCACTGTGCTATACTTCTACGTACCCCGCTACACCAATCCTCTGTGCCTACAGTGATGAGGCTAACACCCTGCTCCTCCTGACAGGTCGCTCCCCAGAGACTCGGAGGGGAGCAGGCCGGGCTCCTCGCTCAGCGTGCTCAGCCTGCGGAGGAGGGAGCTGGGCCAGGACCAGGACAGCCAGTCACAGAACAGCTTCGGGGAGGGAGCCAGGCGTAGAGTCACGTCGCCCCTGGCAGAATCCACAGGCTCTACAGGGTCCGCAGAGATAGAGGAGAGGGAGCGGGCCCCCAGCTCGCTGGCACTGTCAGAGTTCCTGGAAGAGCTGCGTCGCAAGCGGGGGAGCGAGCGAGCTGACCAGGGGAGTGGAGTGGGGCGGGAGGGGGTTGACACGCTGCCTATATACCAGACTACAGCAGCGTCGGTGCTGAGAAGGCGTGGCAGCTCCATGCTTGAGCAGGAAGACGTGAAGAGTGTGGGCTCAGAGATGTCCTTCAGGCCCACCTTCTTCAGACACACCTCTGAGCCTCAGGATGCCAGCCAGGCCGTTGCCAGCTCTGCCCTGAGCCCTCGCATGACTCGATCGGCCAGCCTTAGGTCCCTCCCTGAATCCACAGGGGACCGGAGGGTGACCCGATTCAGCTCCTGTGAGGCCCTGTCCCCCAGCCCCGGCACCCCCCGCCATACTCTTCCCATCCTGGAGGCTGCTACAGAAGAAGAGGAGTTGTCCTGGCCCCTCTCCAGGGTCCTGACACCAATCCGGAAGCGCCTGGGGCTGTCTATCGCAGTGGAAGAGGACGGGGAGGAGGTGCAGCTGGGGAAGGAGCCGCTGGTCTTCAGAAACCGGAGGCTGAGCAACCTGACGGATGAAGACAAGACGGTGGAGAGCAAAGGAGATGACATGGAGCCGGAGATCCTGCCTGCCATCCGCAGGGCCCAGTCCAGCAGCAGCCTGGCCCGGAGCGGGGTGGAGCACAGGGAGGGCAGGCGGACACTCAGCGTCCACTTTGGGGAGCTGCCCTCGCCCAAGACTGCAGCTCATAAGGGGGGATCCGACTCCAACTCTGACTCTGACTCCAAGGGATCCACTGTGTCGCTCCGTAGCATAGAGAGTGCAGGGGCCAGAAGAGCACGTCCCAGCAGAGCTCAGGGGGAGCTGGGGGAGGAGGAGATGCAGCAGCAAGAAGCAGAGGGTCATGAGAGAGACGTTAGCAGCGTGATGAGGAAGTACCTGCGCAAGAAGGACAGCTAACACAGGTGAGCCGGTCATTACAGTCAGAGCTACCCTTATTAGCACAGTCTAAACTTGAGTAAGCCTGCATGGCTCGACAACATGTATCTGATTCAGCCTACCCTTTGAGAACCATTCAAATTATCTTTGAAAGAGCAATATTTAGGCAAAAGAAACGAACAACCTGGGGCTGGGAGAATGAGTTTTCTGGTAACATTTCAAACAAAAATATACAATTCCATGGTTTCTCTCTTAGTTATCAGGTAAATCCCTCAAGAAGACAAACAACAAAACTGTCAGACAAATTAAATATTCAAATTTGTCTTGCTTGGCAGCAATGATCCCGGTGGAGCCCCAGATTGCATCTGGTTTGCAACCCTCAGAAAGAACTCAGACAACAAAGGCCCTTTTCCAGTTGACAGCGGTTTTGTTAATAGATCTCACTATGAGATATTCTTAAGCTGTGTTACTCAACATGAGAGCACTCACGAGACCGTTATTAAACAGCTCTGCTTTCTGGTTTGGCAGATTAAACCACTGTGAGAACAGACGCCCCAGCCAGCCCCAATCCTTGCGTCGAACCTGTCCTGAACCCTTCCTGTGTTTTTTTATTCCACAGTTTCCATGGAGCCGGACACTGACCTGCCCAGGGCAGAGGATGAGAGCACGCCCCCTTGTGGGAACCAACAGTAGTTTGTAAAGAAAGATAAAGGGACAGTTGATAAAAAAATGGAGTTTGTTAAACAATGTTGTTTGTTTGGTCCCTCTGTGTCTGTCTTATTAATTCACTTCAGTTCCTGGAATGGCCCAGACATACTACACACTGCATCTTGCATGAAGCTATGAGCAGACAGGAGAGTGATAAGCTTACTGCATTCCATTCCGATCCCTCAACAGAGATACTAGCCTCTCCCATTAAAAGGGTTTACCATAGTAAACACATTGCACACTGTATAATGGATGCATGGTAAAGCCTAGATAAGCATTGTAAAGATTAGTCTAAGGCTGTATTGCCCAAAGAGAACACCATTCCTACACCAAACACAAAGATCTGCCTGGCAACACATCACGTGTTGCACATGTGGCATTGTGAACACACTATGCTACTGAGGGGGTGGCAAATTATAAAGCATTGTATCACAAGTGGGTATTGCAGGGTTAAAGACAATACCATTGTCACTGCTGACAATCCAGCACTGCCCCCCTGTGAATGCACACACAGAAAGCATTGCAGCACCAGAGCAGGTGCCTCTGCCATATAGGTGCCCTACGTAGTCACAGCCTGTCAGCCGGGCTGCACATTGAACTGGCACTCTGGGTAGAGCACACACCGCTCTGTGCCCTGCCTGTTGGTCTGGGGGGGGGGGGGCGGATGGGATAAGGCAGAGCTTCAGGTCTGAATTGAAAAAGCTCCACGCTCTCATTGTCTCAGTGCTGATTCCCAGGTTGGCATGCATTACACTTCAGTGCATACCGGGTCCTTCACTGTTAGATGTTTTGATGTGGAAGATAGCAACATTAGGAGGGGGTGCAAGGAAGGAGGGGAGAACATTAGCCAGATCACATACTGAAATCTCACTTTAATAGGAAAGAATGAATACAATTATACTTGCCTTATTTACCAGCATTTTGTATTGAAAAGTAATAAACTAGATGCCTGGGGAACAGTTTTATCTAATAACGGGTCTTTGCAAAACTGATCCAATATGTGAGGAAATACAGGCTGCCTTTGATTGGAATCTCCTTCATGCTCATTATCAGGGGACTGATCGATGAGCTTCCTTTATTAACAGGAACGGGTGTGCGAGTGTCTGTGTGCACAGTGAAAATAATTGCTTCCAGAAAGAGCTCCTTTAGCGTTGGGGGCCGTGACCCGTTGCTATGGGCTGTCTGCAACACAATGTTGACCTGATTTCTAACTCATCCTTCAAAGCCTCTAAACAGTATGCGAATCACACCAGCCTTTGAAGAAAGAGTCCAACTCCTGGCACGCCAGCACAGGAGTACAAGTTGTTTCTTCTGGACAGTCACTCCCTTCAAAGACAAGCAAGCTGGTGAATGAACCACTGTCTCACAATAATCATGCTTGCTACTGAGAAGAACGTAGAACTCCATTCTACATTCAGGAGACAGCAGCCAGAAGGGTGGTAGTTCCATGATGGTAACTTGTGAGATCTTCAGGGAGGAACTGCAAGGTGAATCATAGGTGTGTGAAGAGATGTGTGAATGCCAGATGCTTCTCTCTTTCGGAGTTCTCTGGACAGCTGTGCATGCCAGATGTTTTTCAATGGTGGAGGATGCACGTGACAGATGTGCCAGTCTGAGGTTCCCCGGTGCAGAGCATCAAAGAAGGTTCTTCATGAGATAAACGCTTTTTCCCAGAGCAACTGAATGCAGATTCTTTTAAAAACTTTGCAGTTTGCAGCCTGGTTTTAGGTCAGTACTGTAAGCCCCCTGTGCACATGCATAGACTTCCAAGAGAGGCTATAAAGTGATGCCACTCCTATCAATTTGTGACCCACTTTAAAAAATGCCAACCTGCTGTAAATGGTATCTGTGACTTCAATCAGAACCGTTTTGCAGCTCGGATCTTTAGTTGACCCCTTTGTGTAATGCTGTACTGTACTTCGTGCGCCTGGTCTTATTGATAATGCAGGGAGCTCCTCCGTGCAAAAGCTTTCAAAACAGGTCTCATTATTTCTTTTTTTTGTAGCACTGTAGATTTTAAGGTCACTTGCTGTTTGCCTTTTTCCTCAGCAGAAGACTTGACAAAGGACATTTCAGCTGGTGAGTGTTTCTCGTTCAAGTGGTCTGAGGCCAGCTCATCAGAACAGAACCTGTGATTCTGTAAGGACAAGCGTCTGGCTGTACGTGCCTGGCAGTGTTCGACGTGACTGCTGGGCAGAGCACAGGGCATGTCAGCTAGTCAACCAGCTCTGGAGAGAAAGATTCCACGCCCTTAATCTTGACCTTCTCTGGGCACGCCCGCTGGTCCCTGAGCACAGCTTGGCAGTAGCAACAGCAGCTGATCAGATGAGTAGCTGGGAAAATGAGAGCTGAATATTCAAGAGGAGTTTTCCCCTTTGATGCCAGGTCGATGAGACAACGCTAGGAGATCGATCTTCCATTCTTTCAAGCACTTTGTCAAGGCATGGCTCTGGATAAACAATACTGCAGGTCAGTGAGAGAGAAAAAGAGAGAGAAGGGAAGTCGAGCAGGGTAGTTTATAATGTACAATACACACACTGAACTGTGCTAACACAGCAAATTATTAAAGGCTTCAGGTCTCTGTCAAAGCACCACGAGGTACTCACTGC
>NC_054555.1:28012806-28017806 GCF_017654505.1 Polyodon spathula | reverse complement strand
GCTACTTCTTCAGTCCATTCAGACAATCTCAGTGTCAGTACAATGCACTTTATATAAAGAGATATTTCTTCACTGCCACGAGCCACGAGCAACAACCTAGTTCACAAGTCCCTCACTCCCTCTGTCAGATTTATTTTTAATGCCATTATCTGCAGCTGTTTGTGTAGTCCATTTCTGCAGAATTCACATCCATGGAATTTAATAAACTCCTAACAAATCACATCTAAGGGAATCTACTCAGAGGTGCAGAAAGGAGCAGTACAGATGCAGTGATATTAAACTGCAATTACAGTAACAAGTCTCTGGTTCAATGCAATTATACACAGGTTGCAGATCAGCGTTACAGTTTTATATTAATTGTATTTTCTTTTCAATTAATCTGTGGTCTCTACTCATCGCAGTCATTTATACAAGCTTTCCAATTTGAACACTGGCTGCAATAGCAGAGAGAGGTTATTATTATTATTATTATTAAGCATGTTGTTAACAGAGATAGGCTGCTGGAGAGAGAAATCGTCTCGTTTACTAGAACACCCCATCAGGGAATACTCTGGCAGAGGAATCTCAGTCTAAGCTTCTCAAAACAGCAGCTCATTAAATGAATACACTGCAGATAGAGTTCGACAAGCCCTCACGCAGATCCTGTCTGACAGTCAGGAGGGTGCTTCATCTACACTTCAAAATCACCTCCACCAGCAGCCCCTCCCCGTCACTATCACCAGCAAACACAGGGCGTGAGCCAGTCCAGGGTTTATCAGCAGCTCAATCGGGAGATACTTCAGCAGGAGTACTAAAAAGAAACCTGGTAAAAATCTCAGACGATGTTTGACCACGGAATTGATTCCCATGCACTGTTTGATTTTCAGAGCCCTATATTAACAATCCTATATTAACAATCCAAGCAGTGGCGCTATTTAGATCAGCTGATCAGCCCCCTTTGTGTTATTGGGGTTGGCATCGGCTCCTTTGTGTCCTGGGTTTAAGGTTAGGGTTACAATATTCCTTCAGTGGAAACAAAATCTTATTGTAGGGGGCAAATAAACTCCAGCCTAAGTGACAGCTGCTGCTGCAGCTGTTTCTCACGAGGAAGGGCTGGCTCCTCTGCAGCTGTGTGCCCTGACCCTGACCCCTGCTGTCGTTTTCAGGAGTCTCCAACCTTAACGAGTCTCTTCTTGTCTGTCTCAGCAGCGGGTGCCTGGTGTCAGCTTGGTTTCAGCTTGGTGTGTGCCTGGTGTCAGCAGGGTCCCTGGGCTGACAGTCTCCATATGCAGCCCCTTAGAGAGCCAGAGCTCACATCAGCCTGGCCACTGAGGAAACATGACACACCGCATTAACATCAGGGCTCCAATCAGGAGTGTCCTTCCAGAGGGCATCTGAGACACGCTGAGCACAGGCACCGGCGTTCACCTCTTCAGAGTGCATTCAGAGGGGCCCTGGGGAGCAATAATAATCCTCCTGGTGTACTGGACCCTGAGACTGCTGACTGGACCCTGCTCACCTGCTACGTCTGCTCAGACTGTCATGCCACCATTATAATACAAAGTATACAGATGTTTCGGAAGTGCTCATAGTTACCCTCAATCTGAAACACTGAGCTATATGAGGCCATAGTTGCATACATCTGTATCTGTGCAGGTTTGCTTTCTTTTGTAAAAAAATGAATGATGATGATAAAGGAACTGAATACAAAGCCATGTGTTTCCTGAGTCTCTCCCACATCTCCCCTGTGTGACCTCACTGCTGAATTAACTGGTGACTCTGAGCATACCCTCGTCTTCTCTGTGTGTGTGATGGCATGAAATTGATTCTGCTATGGCTCTGCCTATGCCTTCGCTCCCTGTTACTCAGGTGTCGTTGTTGAAAGGGCTCCAGATGCTTTGAGCTGGGGGTGGGGGGGTGGGGGTTGTGCGGTATTGCCCCCCACCCCCCCCTCCTGGTGCCTGCAGTCAGATACAATATCATTGACAGTACCAGCTAGAAGTTGCTTGCTGCCTCCCCCTGCCCCTCTCACCCTCAGCCCTTCTGTCGTGTCTTGGTGAATCCTCCTCTGGGATTCACTTAACTGCCCAGCTTTGCAGTTCCTGAGTCCACTGGTTTGCTGGCGAATCTGGGCTTTTCCCATCAAACCTTCCTGACCCTGTTTCACTCTGCTTTGCTTCAGCATTAGTTACTCTGCACCACCTTCTTGTTGTATTTTAATTCCCTCAAGGCTTTCCTGAGCTTCTGTAATAAATGTCACAGTGGCTGAGAGAGGGAGGGAGAGAGGGAGGGGGTGAGGGGCAGGTCTTAGTTGATAGTTTGCTTTTGTAAGAAGACAAACCCCCTTCTCCAAGGAGCTGGTACCGCTCAGGCCAAAGAGAGTCAGGGAATCATGCGCCGCCTGCGGACTTAACCCTTCACCTGCCTGTGAGCACGGTCCTGCTTCCAGCTTCTTAAAACATTAAAGCCACATTCCCCCTCTGGGTGGCGCTGTGCGCTCTGCCATTCAGGAAGTGTTAAATCACTATGAAGCAAGTGGTGATGCTTGGTTAGCGCCCTACTGTAACCTTTTCAGTGCAAGAAAGAAGAAAAACTGTCCATCTGAGCTGCAGTGTGGAAGGCAGTAGGTTTTCAGTAGATAGTATTATGCAGATTTCTGTGTAAACAGTATGTAGCGACCATGCTGTGAAAGTCGTAGGTATTTTCAATCCCTTTATTCACATTTTAATACTTTAAGGGACTTTTTATGGCTGCAGCCACAAACATCTGCCCACCAGCTTAGGGATGCATCAGCTTTGCTAATTAGCATTCCGTGCATACATGCGTGCATTTTTAGCCAAATCAAATGCCACTCTCACTGCAGCATGTGGGAATGTTAATTACAGCAGACTGTTTAATTGAATATCCTTTTGTCAGGAAATTGGATTTATCTGTTGAGTGTTTTGCACAGAGGTAAGCTGCAACCGAACGGTCAGGCTGTGTGCTGTAATTGGAGTAGAATTATCACCTGTAAAGCTCTTTAAAGTTCCACAAAGCAGAACAAAGAGATCGGAGATTGGAAAGCGGAGCGTTGCAAGTGCCGTATTATGCGTTGTTATAATGCTGGTGTTTGTATGTGGTGCTTGAGAATTTGAGTGCTTTTCTCCAGTGCTGTGTGATGCACTGTTGTTACAGATTCAGACCCCTGTTGTTAAAAGCTCTAGAAGCACACCGGCAGACAGGCATAGTGGCTCAGGTGCTTGATTTCAGTTTGAGAGCCTGTCACAGGGAGCATGGTCAGCTGTATAGCCCAGCAGTCACAGGGAGCAGAGCTAGCTGTATAGCTGTATCGAATGGTTGTGAGCTGCATAGCGCAGCATAGTAAGTGAAAATGGTACTCTGCACAGCCTTCTCCACTGAGCATGATCAGCACAGCTCCTATACCATCTGGATGCAGTCTAGCCTCTCATGCACTGAGCTGCCCACTCGCTTGCTAATGGCTGTCTCTCTCATTGACTGGAAAGAGCTGGTGCTCAGCGGTCCAGAGCAGAGAGGGCTCTGCCTACACTGTCCTGCGTCCCACACTTCATCAGGGCTGTGCTCCGCTCTGACAGATCCCATTTTCATCTCTATTTCTCCCTCTCTCTATTTCTTATTCACCCATCCTCCTTCTCCCTCTCTCTTTCTTTCTATTCCTGTCTTATTCCCCCCTCCTCTTTCCCTCTCTCTCTCTCCCTCTCTCTCCCTCTCCCTCTCTTTCTTTCTATAAGATCTCATTCCAGGACTGCCCGAGGGAAGGAGAGCTGTGGAAATGTATGCAGAATCACATGGCTCCTTTCCCTCCTTTGTTGTTCATGTGTGCTGCAGACACTGGAGGAAGAACCAGTTGTGCATTTCACATTTTAAATTGTGCAAATGGCACAGAGCAGATAAGAAAGATTATAGAAAATAAACTGTCCCGTGCATCTCTATGAGAAGTAACCATGCAAGAACCTAATCAAACTCAGGGTTCAGTATTAGTTGGCCATATGTTCATTTTGCATTCGGAACTGGCATTCACACAAAGCACAAGGTCAACCTCTTTGAAGGCTCTGTGTTCTGTTCTTCATTCTGTGCAGAGATGCTTCTGCAGAGGCTTTGTTTCAGTGCTATTGACATCTACATAAGAAGATAATAATGCACTGTTTCCAGCCCTTTCCTTCCGCGAGAAGCGATCTGTTTGTTTTCCTAACAGAGAGACACTGTGCTCTGAGATTTCCAAGCCAGATTTCACTTCACAACAGCTATTCACAACAGAGATTCAGCTTTAGTAATTAATAATAAGGAGCGTTTGAATTGCCTCAGCAGCAGCCTGGGTTTTAATAAACGGGGAGATTGGTTTGCAGTGGACTTGCAGAGTGACTCAGTCGCTGTGAGCTATCTGTAATCCAGACTCGTCTACTTCAATGAGCTGCCCACTTCCTTGTGTGATTTTTATTAATAGTGGAGCGTGTCACTGTCAGGAAGGGTCACACAGTTCTTGTCTCTACACTGGTTTATTTTAAAAGCACACTGCCTGCTTTCACACTGAGGTTTGCAGTTGCAATTACCCCCACGCAAGCCAAATAAAAATCATTCAGGGTGTCCTTCCACCCACAGAGCTCACACAATCCATTAAACTACATCAGCAGCTAAACTCGGAAACTGCAGCTGTCTGGTACAGACAGACAGACTGGGTTGGGTGTTGGAGTGCAGAATTGATAGTATAGGGGTGTCCCGTCCCCCTTGTCCCTGTGAGCTGGGTTGGGTGTTGGAGTGCAGAATTGATAGTATAGGGGTGTCCCGTCCCCCTTGTCCCTGTGAGTTGGGTTGGGTGTTGGAGTGCAGAATTGATAGTATAGGGGTGTCCCGTCCCCCTTGTCCCTGTGAGCTGGGTTGGGTGTTGGAGTGCAGAATTGATAGTATAGGGGTGTCCCGTCCCCCTTGTCCCTGTGAGCTGGGTTGGGTGTTGGAGTGCAGAATTGATAGTATAGGGGTGTCCCGTCCCCCTTGTCCCTGTGAGC
>NC_054555.1:27962806-28007806 GCF_017654505.1 Polyodon spathula | reverse complement strand
GATCAATACTCATCGCAGCTGAGGGCATATATAGATAGCATGTATTTGTTTTAATTATTTGTGTGTTTAGTGTCAGCAAATCCGTTATCAATGCAGATCGACCCCCCCCCCCCCCCCCACCCCCCCCCCCCCCCCCCACACACACAAAACAAAAACAACACTGAAATAGGTCACCGCAACATAAGATTTAAAGATATAATCGCAGAGTTTTTAATTGCTTTCACCACGATTCAATGCGAGTTCTATTAGTGTTAACATTCTTTAGCTGTTTGCTTTATTTGTCTTCGTTTCTTTTGTGTGTGTGATTCTAAAACGCGACCTTGAAGATGTACCGGCTCGGGAGAGTCACAGTGCCATTGGAATGACAGGCAGCGCTCCTCGGAGCTCACAAACAGAATAGGGTTAATAATAACACAGGACACGCGTGTATCACTTGGTGCCACGTTACTGGGGATTATTCACAAAAAACCTGTCCAAAGACGGTAGCTACAGACCATGTCAGACAGCAGGTTAACCTATGTAGATGATGATCTGTCACGGGGAGGGGGGGGGGGTTATGACATTTGTAATTTAAACGGTTCATTTGTTAATAAACTGACAGGCAATGCATCTGAGTTCGCTTTATATGTTGGCTCCAGTTTATCAAGGGGAGGGTGGAGCTTGACCATTCAAATGCTGTGCCTGAAGACTTTGTATTTAAACAAGCATTTTATTACTGAAGCAAGGAGCCCCTTGAGGCGATCTGGGGTGTTTTCGTGAGATATACTGTCTTCCTAGGGGTGTTCGAAAAAGACAACGAGGTGTGCCGGGCGTGTCTGTGGAATTATTATTAACAGCGGCATTAGTGACACTGTAGTGTTCTTACTGGAGATGCGTTCAGTGTTTTCTGCGCCAGTTGAAATTCTTGTAACTCGGCTACCTTTAGTTGTATCGCGGTTTGAACAAAACCATAAACATGGTGGAAACGAACATGCAAATCAAACCGGACCTGCCTGTTGTTGGTGTCTAAAGGAAGTCCACTGATTTTTCTATCTATGCCGTGGTTGTCAGTTAAAGTGTCACTGGGATCTGCGGCCGCACAGTCTCGCTAAAAAGACATCGCAATTCATCCCGATCGCAGTAAATGGGTTTATTTTACGAGGCAAGGCTGGGGATGCTGTGTTTTATGTGCCTGTCATCCTTTAAGGGTTGAAATGAAATAAGCAATGTCTCTGGAGAGACATGAGTGCCAATAATAGCCTTTCGACAAACACAGATCTGTGTAATAAGCCCTTCCACTGAAGAATTTGATAACTGCCTGTGGGACTAAAACTAAAAATGAAAAGCGAGGTTTCTTATCTTTTGATGTACATTAAGTGTATTGTTGGTCTCCGGATTTTAGTGTTGAGAAGGCCCCAGAGCTCACGGCAGTGTTTTGAAGTATTACACTGTGTACCGAAAGGGTTCCATTTATATTGGAAATCTCTTTTCAGCACCTGCGCGTCTGGACAGTTCCCTGCCTCGCCCGGCCACAGTCGTGTCTGTCAGCGCCAAGTGAAACTCGCAGCAGTTCAGGAAAAGGTCTCTTTCTAGATTTAACTAGATTCGAATTATATTTTCAAAAATAGTTAGATAGTAGCTGTTTTTACCATTCCAGATGAACTGATCTAGTTAAAAGATCTCCACCCAGCACCGCGCTCCGCGTTTCAGCGGTTATGCAACGCGGGGGCATTTAAGCGAAGCTGGGTTTAATGAAGGTGGACGCTTGTTCACAACGAACTGGGAAACGAGCGGAGTTCTGATTCCACCTGCCCTAGTCCCAAAGGACATCCCATCTGGAGGCCCTGATATCAAAGTTTTTCTTTGTATTATTATTAATAATTTTATATCAGCATTACATGTATCTGAAACGTTGCATTCCTTACTTAAAATCACTTCGCACTGTAAACCAAAATGTTTAAGAATTACATCTTAAGCAACTGATTTTAAACACGTGTTTTGTGTTTTGTTTTATACACTGTAATGTTCATTCGTGACACACTTTACTCGGTCTATTTTGGTTTTCATTGGTGTTTCTAAAGTGCTGTATAGTCTCAAACAATTCAGATAAACCCTCTATGACGCATTTAAAATGTACAAGATGTACGATTTCATGGTTAAGATATTCAGACTCGCATTCTAGTTGTTTATTGAAAGTGGGCTGCGAGGGTTTGTTTTGAAAGCGCTTTGCTCCGGTGCGTTTAGCTGCACCATTAAGAAATAATTCCTAATGAGGCTCGCAGCTTACACTCCGCCGACAGCCTGTTAGCACCCCTGCGGAATGAACGCGGCGCCGCTTCCGAGGCGGTGTTGTGTGGGGATGACATTTCCTAAGGGCAACAGCGCACGCTGTCATTACCATGCAGTACGATCAGTAATTAACCGCGGATAATGATACAGAACTAGTTGGTATATTCTTCTCTCCTTTCTGTTGCTCTCTTCTTATCTAATATGCTTCTATTATTGTTACCTGAATAATTATCAGCACCTGGCAGGTGAGTGTTAATGCTGATAGCTGTTTGCCGAAAGAGGGTTTTCTTTTTTTTATCAGAAGCTTCTCTGGAACCCCAATTTGTAGTATATGTTCTATAAAGAATCATGGTTTTTAATCTCAGCGTGATTCTCTTTGAACAATTATATATATATATATATATATATATTATATATATATATATATATATATATATATATATATATATATATATATATATATATATATAATCATTTATATCCTTTATTTATTTACTTGAAGGAAAACCTCGGGTGTGAGACTTTAAGTAATCAGTGAGATAGAAACAACAGGTACTCATGCGTGAAAATGTTAGAAGACTTTATGATTTAATTAGGCATCTCCAACACTGTCTAAAAAGTCTCACACATTTTGTCATTGTGGCTTTGTGTTCCTTTTCTCTTACTATTTTAATGAATTTCATGTGTGGCCTATTGAAGTCATCACTTCAATTAGACACTCACTCATTTGCCTATTTTTGACAGTTGTCCCAGATTTTCAGTTCCAGTGGTTTGATGTCATACGCACAGAAATGTCTTGTGAAATGTGTTCTCCGCAGAGATCAGAAGAGATCAAGTCCTTCATGTCTAGGTTCTGGAAGCACGTGCCGATATAGCGGCTTGTAGCAGCAGTAGCAGCCTCCGTGACCTTCTGTCTTGTCTATCATGACTAAAGCTTCCTTGCCCCGGGTACATGCAGGCTGTTTATTACAGGATCTGTATCAGAGATGTCATTAAATAATAATCACTCAGTCATGTGAGCGACTGTACACCAGCATGTGTGCTAAAGATAGCTGGTGCTTCTAAAGCATTCCACTGATACAACTTGGAGACCCCCTCCTCTCTGCACTTGAAAGGCCAGCGATCAACAGAGCAGGCAGATACTGATCAAAGCCCCTTTGTGAAGAATTTTAAACGAGATCCAACACCTTGTGTAAAAAAGCATTAGGAATATATGAGCTGTGCTGCATTTTTATTACTGAGCTGTGTGATAAATGTCATCTTTTTTATGCCAACGACTTTGGAAAAGAATGGAATAATGAGCCTGGGCAACAGGACTACAGGCAGCTACGCAGAGAAAAGAATAATACAGCTGGGTCCAATTATGAAAAAACACGAGCAATATTCCAGAATGCTGAAAACACATATATTCCAGAACACTGAAAACACAAATATTCCAGAACACTGAAAACACATATATTCCAGAACGCTGAAAACACATATATTCCAGAATGCTGAAAACACATATATTCCAGAACGCTGAAAACACATATATTCCACAACACTGAAAAAAAATACTAATATGTTGTCATTACTATAGCTCTTTCTATATTGTCATCTTTTGTTGCCTCTCAGTCGATCAGGGGTGTCCAAAGCTGTCTCTTCCACTCCTGGTCTTTTTTCCAACCCTGTTCTAAACAGTTTAATTGAACCAATTAAACCTCCATCCAGACTCTGCAGTAGCTCCTTATCTCATTTTACCTGTTAAACCTGGAGTGTCCCTCCGCAACTGTGATTGGACACCCCTGCATTACATATACAACGGGGATAGTCCAGAACACACTGCAGTGATAAGAACAGCAACGTCACCTGCACACGGACATCCTAGAAGTTCAATTAGGCCAACGTAGGATTTGAGCCAAAATATAGCATGAAAATAACAGGGCTTTCTCTCAGAATTATTAGGCTTTTGAATGTCCCAGACTCCACATTGCTGAAATGGGCCAGTGAAGGGTATCCCATCCTTGCTGCTTATCCAGACCAAGCCCTCAAGCCTCCACACAGATTCATAGTGTTTTTGCAGAGTCTTCGCTGGTCTGCTGCTACACACCTGTACAGAATATTGCTTGGTGTAAGGACAGAGAAGACCAGGAGAAATCAATACTGTAGTGATTACCTTGTGTGGCTGGTTAATTGGCATGGTGCTCTCTGGATATTTACAATGCAATGTAAAAAAATCCCAAGATTAATATCAATGGGATATGGACTTTCAGCAAGACACAGAGGCCAGCGCATAATGAGTGTTCAACTCCATTTGTTGTTATAATGATGAGTTAATTCACACAGGAGAGAACCAGTATCATTGCATTGAATATGAGGGAAGAGTCAGTGTGTTAGAATAACTTCAGAAGCCCCAGTTAATTCACACATGAGATAGATTCCACTTCACATTAAAAAAACACACATTGTGTGTTCAATCTCTGATTACAACCAAATCAGGTCTGTTTGATATTTAATACCAATTGTTGTGCCTTTGCATTCTTGCATGAATGTGGGCAGAATATCATCTGGTTAGAAATTCCCTTCAGACGAGCAGAATGAGTGCTCAGGTAACTCCTGGGATCAGAGCAGATTAAGGCGGAGACTGGCTGTGCTCTATCATCTGGCTTCTGCTTCATATTAACAAAAAGCCTTCCAAAACAGTAAGGGTCTACTAAGTGAAGCACTGCTCCATCACCCAACCATGAAAACAAAACACGCAATACAAACCCTGCCTGAAACAGGTATAGCACCTGGCCTTTATTCATCACACCCCTTTACTGCACTGCACTGCACTGTGCCAGTGTCCTGGGTTCTCTGTGACTCTGGAGCCTGTTCTGCTTTCTGCTGCAAAGACGTGGTGCTGTGCTGCGTGTGATGTAACTCTAATGCAGTGAGAGAGTTATGGTTCGAATTGACAGTGTGATGGGTCTCATAGAGGCCACGTCTAACACTGGGCTCTGGGCTGTGTGACTCACAAGAGGAAGGGATGCCGCAGAAAAGGGGTTGCTGTAAATCCTGATTTATTACAATCAATGCAGTTAGCTGCTCTCTGATTGGGTTTCCAAACTGAAAGGTTCACCAGGTCAGATATGGTATTCAGATCTCACTGCATTATAAGTAAGCCGACATATTTATTTTCTATTTCCTATCGAGTCATTAGAAAAATCAACACCGCTTCACGTACAATTTAACTCTGCCCACTGAAACAAATTACAAAGAGGAGAAACAGAGTTGTTTGCTCTCGTACATTCAACACAACAGGACACTTTTTTTGCTGCAGGATTGTTTAATTGGTGTACACCAAGCAGTAAAAACAAGCCTTTAATGTCTCTGTATTTCTCTAAAACACCTGAAGGAGAACTTTCTGTTTTATCCGACATTCATTTCCATCCCTGCGGAGATGAGAGCCGCTAGTTTTCTTGAGGGAGTTTGTCAAGTGTTTCCAGGGAACTGAATGCGATGTAAGCCTGGCTGTACTGCTCTCCCGAGGGTATCGCGATTGGACCCCTGTGCCAGTCTGGGGGGGACGGCATCCACAGTGCCATCTTATCAAGACCACGAGTCTGGCACTCTGCACTCGCTGGTTAGACAGAGCCCGGATTGAGTGAATGATGCTGTCTTTAGAGTGATGTTCTTGTTTTCAATGATGTGAAATGACTGCTGTCTGTTTCTGGTCATCTTGCCAGGACACTAATATAAACAATGCCTCAGTCTCAATGAGTTCCTTCCTGGTTAAATGAATAAATAAATAAAATAGACTAGGCTGCTTTCCTCTGTATAAGACAACTAAATATGCTGAGGTTTGTATATGTCCTCTAGTGAGTATATTTTAACACAGCTCCCTTCGATACAGTGCTCACTAAGGACCTGAAGGAAGCAGACACCTCCTCTCAACAGCCTCAAATGCACAGATGGGATTTTGGTTTCTTCAAGAGATTTTGAGAGGCACCTTGAAAAAGCAGCCGCCCCAGTAGTGTTACATTGGTGACCCCTAATTTCACATTTCAATGTGTTTTTTTTAATCACATTTAGAACATGCTTTACACACGCTAAGCTAGTCTGCAGCTATTGCTTTAAAAAAAACGAGACAATGTTCCTGTCGCATTTGACAAACAAGTTTGAAAAAAAATGTGCTAATGTGCGCCGTCCCACTCGCTGAAGCGTTACTAAAACTGTAATGTGATCTTCATGGGAAAAGAGGAGTTAAATAAAAAATCACAAAGATGAATGACCCTGGATGGATGGTGTCTGGTCAATGACAAGCGTCTGGAAAATAAAGCTATTGCCTGTGTCACACCTGGGCTTAATGTGCTGGTCCCTGTGGACTCTCTGCAGAGATCTGGAAGCAATCTATACGGTGTGTACACTGTGTGCTGTGCATCACTGCTGCTGTGCATTGAGGCTAGAATAAACAAGAGTCTCTGAAGAGGCGCAGCTACACGGTGTCAATGACACAAGCCTGTCTCCAATCCACAGTGCACACCCTGTCCAGGGATGCTAATTCACTCCAGCTCCAATTATCCAATTATTAGATATCGTGAGTGTGTCTTAATTCAACTATTAGTTACGCCAAGCACTGAAGAATGCATTTATGAAAAAAATACAACATACTATTTTCAAGTTACAATTATTGAATTTTTATTTAAAAGCTCTGGTTTTGAATTGGTGTCAGGTTTGTTTTTAAAAGCTTAGAGCACTGGATTGCAATGTGGAGGCAGTGGGTTCCAGCTGCTGGATTGCATTGTGGAGGCAGTGGGTTCCAGCTGCTTGAGAGAACGAGTAATGTTTTTGCTTTCTGTCTGCTCCCATCACTGTCCTTCTTGACTCAGTCACATTAAAATACCATTTAAAATACATGCAGCAGATCGTTGGGAGTCTGGATTTATGTTAACGCAAAGTGTTCATTTTTTAAAGCAGCCAGCCTGGAAAATGAATGTGCTTGTGAACACTTTTTTATTGCAGAACACATTACACGCCCGAGGCGATGGATTGATCCCAAAACGTCAGCTCCTTGTTCCACATAAAGCTGCCTCTGAAAGATGACACAGTAAAGAGAACACAACGTAACCCAGTAAAGGAATGCACCGAGGATTACAGGAGTTTTCATCCAACCCCATGCACAGACATGCTGCGGCACACAATACAATGCTGTTGCTATTCTAAATAAACTGTGGACCATGCCCGATGCTGAAGCTGTTTGCTCTTGCATCATGTATAAAAACAAAAATCAGTAAAGACTGCCATCACCTGCCAGCCCGGCCCTGCACATGATTGCACTGTAGGGTTAGCAATCTCAAGGTCACGTGTTAGATTGTAGCTCTGCTTTCGAATTTAAGATCTGAGTATGGCATAGAAAAGGACGACATGTTCTGTATGTCAAGGCAGAAGCTGACTAAACTGAGCCTGGAGTCTGGGTTTCATGGATCTGATCTCCAGCCATGGAGATGGGATGAGTTTCACAGCCCTGAGATCTGTAAGCTTGCCCTGGAAAGCTTGAATACAGTCTGCCATGGTGCACTTGCACAGCAGTTATGTGGTCTAGTGGTTAAAGCTGATGGACTAGGAGGCAGTGGTCTGGTGATTATAGCTAGACGGTATAGTGTCTATTACAGGTAAGCTGTGGGTAAAGTGGTGAGCTCCAGAACCAACTGTGGGACTGAGCTCCCAGCCAGCCACAGTGCGCTCACAGCATGTCTTCTATACAAGCAGCAGCATATTCAAATAAGTGATTCCTCTCAAAGTCATTCTGTTTGCTCTAATTTGCTGACCCATTACATGCTGAGTAGAACACAGCCAGGTACTCTTAACTGTATTGCAAACCAGCAGGGTCTGTCTGGAATAATTACATGGAGCGGTCCTCGCAGATTTGTGTAGATATGGGTGTGATTTACACAGTGACTTGGAGAGGCTGGTTTCAAGCATGCAGGGGAGGGGTCGGGGGGACACTGCTCCCACCTCTACTTCCAATCTCCTGCCTCTTGGCTGGTTTGTGGGACACGATCTGGTTTTTTGTGCATCGTGTGACGATGCATTCTCAGGGTGCATGGCTCGAAGATTGTCTTTCACTGCAGGCAGCATCAGACCACTACATCTCAGCAATGGGGTTAGATAGGCAGAGTCTGATGGCTGTTGACTCTTGAGTCAAACAGAACCTGGATTACCATAGAAGCCCATTGCAACGAAAATAGAATAAATGAATGTTCCAGAATAAATGAATGAATTGATCCAGTAATCTCTCTACACACATCTGACCGGCATTGCAGAGTTTCTCCTGTGTCAGAATTACAAAACCTAAATACATTGAGAGCTGCAGTTAAAGTGATGAATTTAATAATAATAATAATAATAATAATAATAATAATAATAATAATAATAATAACAGGCTTTGATTTAGGATGATGGGGATGTATTGCAAGAGTAGCCTGTTTGTGAAGATCATTGTAGCCAGCTCTGGGCTTCATCCTTGGTCAGTCAGTCTGCCCTTGCTGGTTTTACCCACGCACAAACAGCCTGTGTCCTCTGTGCATGTCCTTGTAGTGCTGGTGCTTGGCAGTCCTCAGCGACCCACACAGCACACCAGTAAGAGACACAGAGCGGAGCTTCACTGTAGAATCCAATCAGGATTTTAATGAAACAATCTGCAGGCTCTCTGCAGGTCGCCGCTGTCCCTGCTAACTTCATTACAGCGAGGTGTCAGTGAGCCCCCCTCCCTCCCCATTTCCATCAGGACACGGGAGCCAGACGCTGACCCGGAACACGCTCCCGTACTCGGGAATTGTTTTCCTGATTGTTATTTACATCAATAGAGCGAGCGGTGATGAGCAGCGTTGCCTCTCTGTGTCCTTCAGTAAGAGGAACAAGCCAACCCTGGAGGACTGCCAAGCGCCAGCAGGCAGCTCTGTCTCCGACCTGAAGGGGAACGAGACAGCCTTTCTCTGATGATAAGCTGTGTGTTGCTGCCCAGTACTGGCCCAATTATATGGAGGACAAGCAAACGACAAAGTGATTCAAGCTTTTATTTCATAGCTCTGCATCTAGAACAGAGCCGATTGGTTTACTGGCTGAGCTGAGAGGCTGGGAGGGAAGCAGGATGTCCTAGTGTTTAGAGTTGAGAGACTGGGAGACAGTGAGATCTAGTGGTTAGAGCTGCAGAACTGGGAGGGAGGGATGCAGTGTGGTCTTTTGCTTAGAACTGAGGCACTGGGAAGGAAAGGAAGCTCTTTATTTTGCTGTCACTGCAGTTCGCTGCCTGTCTGGTGACGGCAGAAGCGTGTTGCTATGGGGCTTATCAAACAAGAACCTGGACACTCTGTGAACAGACTTGCCTGTCCGCCCTCCCGCCTGCCTCCCCAATAATCAATAGCTTCCAATCTGGAAGATAATCAGGGACACGATGGCAGCACGCCTGCCAAGCTCCTCCGGCGATCACTGACGGAGGGCATGTCTGAGTTCTGTCTGGGCTCATTAGGATCCCCAGCTCAATCACCTTACTGCTTCCCCTGCCTTCTATAGCCACATCTCTCTCTCTCTGCAGACATCTCCAAATGTCACTCACTTCAATGGTTAGAGGTGAGAGTGGGAGTGGGGGAAGGAGGCAGTGGGGTCTTGTGGTTAAAGATGAGGGATCGGGAGGGAGGGATACAGTGTGGTCTAGTGGTTAGAGATGGACTAGGAGGGAGGGATCAGTGTGGTCTTGTGGTTAGAGATGAGGGACTGGGAGAGAGGGAGGCAGTGTGGTCTAGTTGTTGTGGTTAGAGATGGACTGGGAGGGAGGGAGGCAGTGGGGTCTCATGCTTACAGCTGAGAAACTGGGAGTGCATTCAGATATATTTGTTTGCTTGCCATTGATTCAGGCAGAGACTGCGAAAGAGGGAGAGGCACAGGCATGTCCTGACATGCCTCCACAATGCAAAGGAACAGTCTCTCCAGGGAGGGCTGATTAGTGAAGGTCAGCAGCCCATCAATAGCTGTTACTGTCTCTCCAAAGACCCGCTGGGGAGGGACATGCTGGGGGGGAGGACGGGGACGGGACTCAACCCTTATTCAAAATTGTTTATGGAAAGCCAAGAGCTAATTCAGAGAAACCCTCCAATAGACTGCATTTTAATAAGTGGTGTTCCTGTTTCTATAGCAGCGACATCCGTGCATATGCAGAATCAACATTTAAACTCTATGACATCACACTTTGATTTAGTTCTAGTTCTTTTTATTTTGTTTCAATTACTTCCATTAGTTCTGTTAGTTCCAGTTCTAGTTTTTTATTTTATTTTGGTTCCATTGCTTCTGTTAGTTCTGTTAGTTCCAGTTCTAGTTCTTTTTATTTTGGTTCCATTGCTTCTGTTAGTTCTGTTAGTTCCAGTTCTAGTTCTTTTTATTTTGGTTCCATTGCTTCTGTTAGTTCTGTTAGTTCCAGTTCTAGTTCTTTTTATTTTGGTTCCATTGCTTCTGTTAGTTCTGTTAGTTCCAGTTCTAGTTCTTTTTATTTTGGTTCCATTGCTTCTGTTAGTTCTGTTAGTTCCATTAGAAGAGGTTTGAAGGGGCTTGGAGGGCTGCTTTAATCCACCTTCTCCTGGTGGATTGGATTATTCCGGGGATTCAATGCTTTACAGTATATCCTTCACACACAGCTAATAGAAAACTCTGGCTTAATACACTAATCTGCTTCCCTAGCAAATGGGTTAGGGTCGACAGCACAGCCACTGAGCCACAGTCTGCAGTGTAAAAAATATATTCACTTGGAAAGCGATGACTCCTTGAGCCGATCCGTGCACTGAAAAGAATGGGCAGCCTGCCAGGCAAGGTGCTGTGGGCTCTGTGCTCCTCTGGCGTGATTGAGGTACCCTGCAGACTCTCTACACAGTGAGCCGAGCTCCTGCATGCACGAACCCCAGCCAGGCTTCCCTTTACAAACCTGACACTGCTTATTACAGCAGGCTGGCTCTTCACTGTGTCCGACTGTCGCTCATTGTGAGCATTATGAGGTGTGACGGAAACTCATACAAGGATCTGTGAAGTCTTTGATTGCTTCACGTTTGTACAATTTCCTTTCTGCCCAGAGCTAATAGAAAATGCTACAGGCTTGAGAAAGAGTGTGTGTGTGTGTGTGTGTGTGTGTGTGTGTGTGTGTGTGTGTGTGTGTGTGTGTGTGTGTGTGTGTGTGTGTGTGTGTGTGTGTGTGTGTGTGTGTGTGTGTGTGTGTGTGTGTGTGTGTGTGTGTGTGTGTGTGTGTGTGTGTGTGTGTGTGTGTGTGTGTGTGTGTGTGTGTGTGTGTGTGTTGTGTGTGTGTGTGTGTGTGTGTGTGTGTGTGTGTGTGTGTGTGTGTGTGTGTGTGTGCTTGTGTGTGTGTTGTGTGTGTGTGTCCTGTGATTCTTATGTCCCTTTGTGTTTGTGTTGTGTGTGTGTGTGTGTGTTTGTGTGTAATGTGTGTGTGTGGTCTTCACCTGTGTTTACAGCCTGTGTGTCCCTGACTCCCTGACTCCCTACTATATAGCACACATTCATATTTCAATAGTTTGAAGAAGGGTTTGGGGGCTTCACCTGAACCCCAAGCTTGAATTAATGTCTGTCTCCTGAGATTCTTATTAAGCATCCCTTTGAGAGTTTGCACATCCTGCCACGTTTTCTTAACTTCAGACTATCGTGCACCAGTTTAACCCTAATGTCTAATTTCATGGTCTTCACCTCCCACCCCTTCCCCTTTTACAGCCTGACCCTGACTTCCTGACTCCCTGACTCCCTGACTCCTAACTCCTGACTCCTGTCTCCCTGACTGACTCCTGACTCCTGACTCCTGACTCCTGACTCCTGACTGACTCCTGACTCCCTGACTCCTGACTCCCTGACTCCTGACTCCCTGACTCCTGACTCCTGACTCCCTGACTCCCTGACTCCTGACTCCCTGACTCCTGACTCCCTGACTCCCTGACTCCCTGACTCCCTGACTCCTGACCCTGACTCCTGACTCCTGACTCCTGACTCCTGACTCCTGACCCTGACTCCTGACTCCTGACTCCTGACTCCTGACTCCCTGACTCCTGACTCCTGACTCCCTGACTCCCTGACTCCTGACTCCTGACTCCTGACTCCTGACTCCTGACTCCCTGACTCCCTGACTCCCTGACTCCCTGACTCCTGACTCCCTGACTCCTGACTCCTGACTCCCTGACTCCCTGACTCCTGACTCCTGACTCCCTGACTCCCTGACTCCTGACTCCCTGACTCCTGACTCCTGACTCCCTGACTCTCCTGACTCCTGACTCCCTGACTCCCTGACTCCCTGACTCCTGACTCCTGACTCCCTGACTCCTGACTCCTGACTCCCTGACTCCCTGACTCCTGACTCCCTGACTCCCTGACTCCTGACTCCTGACTCCCTGACTCCTGACCTGACTCCTGACTCCCTGACTCCCTGACTCCCTGACTCCTGACTCCCTGACTCCCTGATTCCTGACTCCCTGACTCCCTGATTCCCTGACTCCTGGCTCTGTGCACTCCATAATCCTGATGAATGTAACAGTGTATCCGTTTCCTAGACATTCAGATCATGAGCTCATTGAGATAACATTTCATATTTCTGTCAGAAAGCCATGCTGCTTAGCTTGGAACAGCCAGGAGCTGCTTGAAGCTTTAATTAAACCAGGCAACCCATTCCACTGATCAGCAGCCAGAGATATGAGAAGGGAGGAGGGGGGATCGGGGCCAGCAGAGCTGCTAAAGCTGGCTACTGTAGCTTCAGCAGGGAGACTGGAGAGACCTGGCAGTGCTAATGTAGGTGCTGTGAGTTCCAGCTGGTTCATATACCGCTCTCACACCCCTGAGAGGCTGAGATTCTGGGAGGCAAGAAAAAATGAACTGGAGAGAGGGAGTTAAAGAGAAAGAAAATACAATGATCCCAGTGGAGAGTGAAGCTAATGAGAGAGAGGCTGTCTCAGCTGCAGCAGCATTGCTAGCGTTACAGTGATGAGAGTGGAAACAGCAGGGTATGGTAATGTTGTTTAATAGGATTGACTCAACCAGCAGCATGCAGCTTAGAGATCCCAACAGAAGGGATTAACTGCGCTGCTTTATAATACTCTCCCTGCTTAATAAGCACTAAAACAGTCCTGTCATTCTGCACCTTAACAATGCGCACTAGACCAAACACTCCACTCTCAGCTCTCCAGCACTGTCACTACCCTGCACCTTAATGACAAGCAATAGTGTAAGCAGCCCATTTTCAGCTCTCCAGCGCTGTGATCTCCCAGAGCTACGATTCTATGAAGCGGGGCAGAATGCAAAGCTGGAGGTGGGGAGGCGAGTGCTTGCCAGTGTTTTGATTAGGATCAGGATGGGGAGCTCTCATTAGCAGGCTCTTTGATTCTTGAGCTGTCAGCGCTGTGATGAAGGGATTTACATGTGCTGCAGATCAGAGCCGCACAGCGTCCCCTCACCTCCCAGAAACAGCTGCTGCAGAACAGGCTCTCTGCCTCTTTCTTTCCCCTTTGTAATTCTGCACAGCCAGCACTTCTGCCATGCTCTGCATTCACTGCACTTCACTATGCACGTATATTTTGCAATGCTTCGCCTTGCCATTCTATTGCATTTCTGTTCCAGTTAACTATGAAAGGGTCTTCACCTGCTCCTGCAGCGAAATGATTGAACACTTCAGGAAAGTGTGAAATTGGACAATTTCGTTTTGTTGAGCAGCAGGCTGGGGAATCATTGCATCCCCAGTGCATTACCCAGTGGAGATCCCAGCAGAGCCATTAGCAGACCTCAGCAGGACCTGACGATGAATGTAACACAGTATTTCATTATTTTGACACACCTAGCATATTCAAATAAGAAAGATCTACCAATGGCTCATAGCACTGTAGCTAGTCTTGTGCTTCTATTGTTTACAGCAGAATTGTTGCATTGCTGCTGAAGATCAGTTGCCAAAAGTATTCAAGTTTTTTTTATAAAAATGATGTCGAGAAACAAATAAAATGTTTTCTCTAAAGCTGCATTTTATAGTGCGACTCAGCCTGGCTCTCCAGATTGGCCAGTTAGTCTTCCTACAGGCTGAAATGTGTTGATCAGGAGCACCACGAAAGTGCAAATGCATTATAGAAATGTGCATTAATGTACCAGTGAAGATTAAAGACAACTTGGAAGAAAGAATGGCCATGCCTTGGTCATGCTGAAAAGGGACAGCAAACAAATGCAAAGCAGTCTTGCTGAGTCCAAATGCCTTCAACTCTTCTTCAGATACCTTATGTATTCACGCAGCTTGGGCTTGCACAGAGCGGGGCACGCAGTAATGAGGCTGTCATTTAAAACCCCCTCACTTCAGGATCCCGCTCATTATATCATACCGAATGCGTGGGACTGAGGGCAGCGCGCTAATCAGAGGCTCTCTGGAATAGGCACTGCTGCATTAACTAGGGCAGTGGGGGAGCTCAGGGACAGGAGTGATTCTTTACATGATAACAGCAATACTGCAATACCTGTTTCTGGAGTGCAGGACTGGGAGACTAATACAGCAGGGTTAGAGGTAAGCTGAGGGACTGGTAGAGAGGCAGCGAGGTGTGTAAGGACTGGGAGACTGGTACAGTAGGGTTAAGGATAAGCTGAGGGACTGGGAGAGAGGCAGCGAGGTGTGTAAGGACTGGGAGACTGGTACAGTAGGGTTAAGGATAAGCTGAGGGACTGGGAGAGAGGCAGCGAGGTGTGTAAGGACTGGGAGACTGGTACAGTAGGGTTAAGGATAAGCTGAGGGACTGGGAGAGAGGCAGCGAGGTGTGTAAGGACTGGGAGACTGGTACAGTAGGGTTAGGGGTAAGCTGAGACGCTGGGAGAGAGGCAGAGGGGTTGTCACTTGGTCGGAGGTAGGGTGTGCGGTCTGTTATTGCAATTAAGGACCAGGAGACTGGGACGGGACAGGGAGGCAGTATGGTTTGATCAGGGGATGAGGTCTTGAAGATTTTCTCCTAGGTAAACGAGATTGAAAACCAGTCCCTAATGGACACTGCTATGATCATCTCAAGAGTCACCCCGTTACAAGCTGACCCAGTGCTCTCGTCAATAATGAAATGAAAACACGACGTGCTGGGTCTCAGACTGTAGACTCCCAGAAATCTGGGGTTCATTCCCTACACAGAGGTTCAGAATCTCCTAATCTCCCTGCCAGTTCTCTGACAAACAGGGAGACACTGCAGGTCAGCTCAGACTGCGCTTCTGTCCGGTTGTTGCAGAGTGCTGAGCTGAGAACGATCGCTCAACACTGCTGGAATGAACTCTCCACCCAGCTGTGTCAGCAGGAGATCTGAATCAGCAGGCAGTGATTGTGTTTAAATTGAATTATGCGCGCAGGCTCGGAAGACAAATGATTTGTGCGAGTGCGTGTGTGTGCGTGTTAAAGCCTGGGTTTTATTCCATTCTTAATGAATTGCTGTGGCTCTAAAGAAAGCGCTCTACATTATGCAACTGTGTTTCGGTTTAATGACTCTCTTTTGGTGCCAGCACTCTCCTTTCTCCTCATCTCACTGCCCCTCTGTCTCTCTGTCAACTCTTAAACCTTCTCAGAGCCTGTACATTCTGTTTGGTCATTAATCTGTGCAGGGGTGTGCAAATTGAAACAGCATCAATTTAATCCCAGAGTTCCCTGTACTGAACTCTCATGTCTCCAGTACTCTGCTGCCCTGTATAAATGTGAGGTCTCGAAAATTCTACATTCTAATTCTGTCTATGGAATTCAGTAAAGTTCTGAAATCTCTTCCCTGCTTAGCTAAATCTTTGGGTGTTTGAATTAAAGGGACATTTCTGATTGTGGTTTAATAATTTAATAATGTCTCATAGATTTTATTTTTTGGCTTTCTTTGAAAATCAATTCAGGCAGGTCTGTAGCTGTGTTGGTTTTTATCATGTAAGTGATGTGCATTGCAATGTCAGGCTGAAGCTGACAACAGCCATTTATTAGACCTGTTCACCCAGCTCACTGAAGCTGAAGTAAAAAAGGCTTTATTTGAACTTCCATATATATTTTTTTATTATGTTTTAATTTAGTCTGCAGATAAACACTCTCTCTCTCTCTCTTGTCTTTCCAGCTGGAGAGTTTGAAGGGGATCCCACGCCTTCTAGGGGGCCTCCAGCCGGGGGGGCCGCAGAGAAACTCCGCAGCGCACTGGCCAGTGGCAGGGGGGCCCTGTCCCGCAGACAGGAGCTGCTGGAGTCGATGTTGCAGCAGGAGAGGGCATTACTCTCAACTGCCCTCCCCGATGAGCTGCTGCCCAGACAGATCCTCCCAGAGGGGGCGAGCCGACGGAAACCCCTCTCCCAGAAACAGATCAAAGCGGCCCACAAGAGACTCCGGCTCCAGACCACCACAGTGACACTACCAAGCCCCTCCCTGGAACCCCTCCCCTCGCACCCTCCCTCCCTGCTTCCACCCACCGACCCCCCCACCACGCACAGGCCCCGCCTCCTGGGGGACACCATCACCATGATGACAGAGACCAGTGGGAACCCTCCCAGTCCTACCCTGAACCTCCCTCCCAGTCCTACCCTCTCATCCTCCCCTTTACTTCAGATCAGTCCCCCACTGGGGGGGGGGACCCCCCCCACCCCACACACCAACCCGCCAAGCAGTGCAGCGCCCTCCAGGGGTCTGCCACTGAACAGCACAGCAGAGACAAGGGGAGTGGAGGAGGAGGAGGGGGGCCAGGAGAGCAACACCTCCACCATCATCCTCACCACTGTCATCTCAACAGAGAACCCGCCAGGTATCTGTCTGTCTACCTGTCAGTCTCCATGCACAAGATCATTCTTAATCCGTCTGTCCATCACGACAATATTCAAGCGTAGAAAATACTGCAGTACAACAGTAGCAGTGTACCCTGCTGGAGTGCAGCCCTGTGTGTAACAGTCCTGTCTCTCTCTCCTTGTCTGTCTGCATGTCTGTTTTCTGGCAGTGGCCTGCAGTGTGAACTTCTCTGATCCCGAAGGCTACATCGACTCAACTGACTACCCTCCCCTGCCGCTGTATGCATACCAGGAGTGCACCTACAACGTGGCAGTGTACACTGGGTACGGGGTCGAGCTGCAGGTACGAGCAACAGCACTGCACCCAGCGACGAGAGAGAGAGAGAGAGAGAGAGAGATAAGGAGGGTGAGAGCGAGCGAGAGAGAGAGAGAGAGAGAGAGAGAGAGAGAGAGAGAGAGAGATGGACTCAGACCTGTGGCATCTCATGTCCTGTCCCTGTTCTTACATCTTACTTGAAATAAAAGATTCAGAGGGTTTGGGGAAATGCAGTGAGTTAGTTCAAAGGAAGGTCTGTTTTTCTATTTGAATCAATCTTGTGAAGCCCGAAGCCCGAAGCCCAAACAAAATCTCCTGTGTCCTCGCCTCCTTGATAGAATTCCTTTAAAGATATCCGTGAGCAGTAAGAAAGCATGTGTTACCATGGTGAACAAGCATGGTTCCAAACGCAGCCTGTTAGACTAGCTGATGTGAGCCCTTTAGAGCTCTATATCTCTATAGATGCTGTATTCACTATATTCAATATCAGTGAGGCTCCTCCTCTGTATTCACTATATTCAATATCAGTGCGCTGCCCCCTGTGCTATACTATACTATACTCTAGTACTTTATACTCCACTAGTCTATGCTATACTACACTATACTCCAGTACTTTATACTCCACTAGTCTATGCTATACTACACTATACTCCAGTACTTTATACTCTCCTAGTCTATGCTAAACTACACTATACTCCAGTACTTTATACTCTCCTAGTCTATGCTAAACTACACTATACTCCAGTACTTTATACTCCCCTAGTCTGTGCTATACTACACTATACTCCAGTACTTTATACTCTCCTAGTCTATGCTAAACTACACTATACTCCAGTACTTTATACTCCCCTAGTCTATGCTATACTGCACTATACTCCAGTACTTTATACTCCCCTAGTCTATGCTATACTACACTGCACCACACCAGGCTGTTCTATTCTGAAGCAGCTGACTGAGCTGATCAGTGTGACACAACACTGCGTCTGTAAAGATGCTAAAAGCTGATTTCACACTTTCTGTCAATTTGTATCCTAGCAACCCTTTTAATCAGCTCTTAATTGGGTCTCGTGTTTATCCTGCGTCTGTCTCTCTAATTGGAGTGGTAATTATCTTATCAAGTATAAATGTAAACACAGCGAAGAGAATGAGGATTTCACACCTCTCCCTGCTTCGGTTTACATTATTATTATTATTATTATTATTATTATTATTATTATTAGCAGTAGTAGTACTGTAGTAGCATTTGTATTTAGTAGTAATGTCAGTATTAATACTAGTAGTATTAGCAGTACGTGAAGCAATCCTATTAGTATTAACTCTAAGGATTCTGTCTAAAATTATTAAAAGGATTTTTGTTAAGCAGTCCCTAACAGACATTCTTGGTTTAACATTTAAACATAGTCCTACATAATAGTCCTAATGTTGCTGAGCGGGCTCGGTAGTGTGATAATGCTGCCCCCTGGTGTTGCCTGTTTGCACTGCACTGTTAACAGTGTAAATGAGTGAAGCAGTGCAGTAACGCTGTCAGTGTGTGTTTGTCTCCCCCTGCAGGTGAAGAGTGTGAACCTCTCTGAAGGGGAGCAGCTGTCTATCAGGGGAGTGGAGGAGGGCGGAGCTCTGCTTGTCCTGGCCAATGAGACGCTGCTGGTTGAGGGTCAGGTGATACGCAGTCCCACCAATACCATCTCTGTGTTCTTCCGCACCTTTCTGGAGGGAGGAATGGGCACCTTCCAACTGCACTACCAGAGTAGGTACAGCACAGCACAGCATCACAGAGCACTGCCAGCATAGAGCACAGCACAGCACAGCAGTACAGAGCATTGCCAGCGTACAGCACAGCACAACAGCACAGAGCACTGCCACAACAGCACAGCAGCACAGCACAGCAGCACAGAACACTGCCAGGGTACAGCACAGGGTTTATTAGTGTTGCTAACCCCCCTCTCTCTCCCAGTCTTCTTGCTGAGCTGTGCACTGCCCAGACGGCCTCACTATGGGGAGGTGGCTGTGATGGATCTGCACCCCGGGGGCATGGCACACTTCCACTGTCACCTGGGCTACCAGCTGCAGGGAGAGAGCACACTCGTCTGCCTTAACGACTCCCGGCCACACTGGAGCAGCAAGGTGCCCAGTTGCAAGGGTGAGTGCAACTGGTATTTGTAGTCCTGCATGCCGTCAGGTTTTTCTTTTTAAACTCAACTCTCAGCACATTGCATGATGGTACTTGTAGTCCTGTGTCTTTACACTTTTTTTTTTAAACTCGCATTGCATTCCCTAAATGCACAGGATTGATATTGTCAGTAAGGGTGCAGTGAAGGCTTACACTGTTCTTCTCTGTCCCCTGTCCCCTCTCCCCTGTCCTGTCTCTCAGCGCTGTGCGGGGGCGCTGTGCGCAATGCCTCCATCGGCAGGGTCCTGTCCCCGAATCACCCCGGGAACTACAGCAACAACCTGAACTGCAGCTGGACTCTGGAGGCAACGGGAGTTCAGAAGGTGCACCTGCACTTTGAGAGGCTGGCAATCGCTGGCAAGGGGGACAGGTGAGGGGTGACAGGAGGGGGTGCTGCTGGTAACACTGAGGCGTGGTGTCTGGTGTTTGGGGGTGCTGCTGGGTAACACTGAAGCGTGGTGTCTGGTGTTTGGAGGTGCTGCTGGGTAATACTGAGGCGTGGTGTCTGGTGTTTGGGGGTGCTGCTGGGTAATACTGAGGCGTGGTGTCTGGTGTTTGGAGGTGCTGCTGGGTAACACTGAGGCGTGGTGTCTGGTGTTTGGGGGTGCTGCTGGGTAACACTGAGGCATGGCGTCTGGTGTTTGGGGGTGCTGCTGGGTAACACTGAGGCGTGGTGTCTGGGGTGCTGCTGGGTAACACTGAGGCATGGTGTCTGGTGTTTGGGGGTGCTGCTGGGTAACACTGAGGCGTGGTGTCTGGTGTTTGGGGGTGCTGCTGGGTAACACTGAGGTGTGGTGTCTGGTGTTTGGGGTGCTGCTGGGTAACACTGAGGCGTGGTGTCTGGTGTTTGGGGTGCTGCTGGGTAACACTGAGGTGTCTCTTGTCCAGGTTGCTGGTTTTGAGCGGGACAGGGGACAACGCTACGGTTCTGTTTGACTCGGCGCACGGAGGTCTCGTCCCATTCGAGGGGGTGATCAGCGAGGGACAGTCCGTGCTCGTGCAGTTCACCTCGGACACCGAACACACCGCCACAGGCTTCAACATCCGCTACGAAGGTGCTGTACTGCTGAAATCCTGTATAGAAAAAGGTGTTCTCTCTGGAATAGTACTGCAGTCCAAACCTGTTCTAAACCTACCACCCCCCCCCCCCCACAGCGTTCGAGCGGGGGCACTGCTACGAGCCGTACCTGCAGAATGGGAACTTCACCACCTCTGACCCCTCGTACAACGTGGGCACCATCGTGGAGTTCACCTGTGAGGCGGGGCACTCCCTGGAGCAGGGGCCCCCCGTCATCGAGTGTGTCAATCTGAGAGACCCCTACTGGAACGACACCGAGCCCGTATGTAAAGGTAAGCCCCCTCCAGTGCAGCTGCACCACCCCTAAAACACACACACACACACACACACACGTATGCACACACGCACGCACACACACACACACACACACACACACACACACACACACACACACACACACACACACACACTCTCTGTCTGTCTCTCCCCTCACTTTTCTCACTCTCCAGCTTTGTATGGTGGGTAGCTCTCTCTCACTCTCTCAGCTCTGTGTGGAGGGGAGCTCTCACTCTCTCACTCTCTCTCATTCTCTCAGCTCTGTGTGGAGGGGAGCTCTCACTCTCTCACTCTCTCTCATTCTCTCAGCTCTGTGTGGAGGGGAGCTCTCACTCTCTCACTCTCTCTCATTCTCTCAGCTCTGTGTGGAGGGGAGCTCTCTGCCCCCAGCGGTCTCATCCTCTCCCCAAACTGGCCCGACACCTACGGGGAGGGAGAGGACTGCAGCTGGAGGATTCACGTGGGGGAGGAGCGTCGCATCCTGCTCGACATCCACCTGTGAGTATAGTGCCCTGTATAGCACCCTGTATATCGCCCTGTATAGCACCTTGTATAGTGCACTGTATAACGCCCTGAATAGCACCCTGTATAAGATCCTATATAGCACCCTATATAGTGTCTTGTATAGCACATTGTATAGTGCCCTGTATAGCTCCCTGTATATCACCCTGTATAGCACCCTGTATAGTGTCCTGTATAGCACCCTGTATAGCGTCCTGTATAGCACCCTGTATAGCACCCTGTATAGTGTCCTGTATAGCACCCTGTATAGCACCCTGTATAGTGTCCTGTATAGCACTCTATATAGTGTCCTGTATAGCACACTGTATAGTGCCCTGTATAGCACCCTGTATATCACCCTGTATAGCGCCCTGTATAGCGCCCTGTATAGCGCCCTGTATAGCGTCCTGTATAGCACCCTGTATAGCACCCTGTATCTAGCTGCACAGAGACAGCTGTGGGACGCTCCCCTGCTCCTTTCCTCGCAGCCTCAACCTCAGTAACAGTGACATCATGACGATCTACGACGGGGACGAGGTGACCACGCGCATCCTGGGGCAGTACATCGGGGGCACGAGCCCCTTCAAACTGTACTCCTCCACCCCCGACCTCACTGTGCAGTTCCACTCGGACCCCGCCGGCATGGTGTTCGGCAAGGGAGAGGGCTTCGTCATCAACTACATGGGTGAGTGCCTGCCTCTGCGAGTGTGTGTGCCTGTGCCTGTGTGTGAGTGTGTGTGTGTGCCTGTCCTGTGCCTGTGTGTGTGTGTGTGTGTGTGTGTGTGTGTGTGTGTGTGTGTGCCTGTCCTGTGCCTGTGTGTGTGTGTGCCTGTCCTGTGCCTGTGTGTGTGTGTGTGTGTGTACCTGTCCTGTGCCTGTGTGTGTGTGTGTGTGTGTGTGTGTGTGTGTGTGTGTGTGTGTGTGTGTGTGTGTGTGTGTGCCTGTGCCTGTCCTGTGTGTGCCTGATCCTGTGTGTGTGTGTGTGTGTGTGCCTGTGCCTGTGTGTGTGTGAGTGTGTGTGTGTGCCTGTCCTGTGCATGATTGTGCTTCCTGTCCGTGCCCTGTGATGCCTGTGTGTGTTGTGTGTGTGCCTGTGCCCTGTGTGTGTGTGGTGTTGCCTGTCCTGTGCCTGTGCTGGTTGTAGTGTGTGTGCACTGCCTGTCCAGTGTGTGTGTGTGTGTGTGTGTGTGCCTGTGTGTGTGTGTGTGTGTGTGTGTGTGTGTGTGTGTGTGTGTGTGTGTCCTGTGTGTGTGTGTGTGTGTGTGTGTGTGTGTGCCTGTGCCTGTCCTGTGCGTGCCTGGGAAGTGGTGCCTGGTGGTGTGTGTGTGCCTGTGTGGTTTGAGTGTGTGTGGTGTGCCTGTACTGTGCCTGCCTGTCCTGGGGGGCCGCTGCCCTGTGTGTGTGTGTGTGTGTGTGTGCCTGTGTGTGTGTACTCGTTCCGCAACCTGTGCCTCTGTGTGTGAGTGTTCGCTGTGTGTGTGCCTGTGTGCCTGTTGTGCCTGTGTGTGTGTGTGTGTGTGTGTGTGTGTGTGTGTGTGTGTGTGTGTGTGTGTGTGTGTGCCTGTCCTGTGTGCCTGTCTTTGTTCCTGTGTGCCTGACACACTGGTGTGTGTGTGTGTGTGTGTGTGTGTGTGTGTGTGCCTGTGTGTGTGTGTGTGTGTGTGTGTGTGTGTGTGTGTGTGTGTGTGTGTGTGCCTGTGGAGACAGGACACGTCTGCTGCCACACACGGTCCATGGTGCGGCTGTCACTGTGCACTGTTTGTGTGTTGTGTGTCGTCCTGTCACGGACACGTGACACCACACATGTGACTTGCCTGTGCCTGTGTGTGTGTGTGTGTGTGTGTGTGTGTGCCTGTCCTGGGGAGGCTCTGGGGTGCTGGGCTCAGGGAGGGTTGGTTTTAGAGCACTCGGCTGAATGCTCAGGTATAGATGTAAAGCAAGCGCTCCTGGCTGCTCTCGTTGCAGAGGTGTCCCGGAACGACTCGTGCTCCGACCTGCCCGAGATCCAGAACGGCTGGAAGACAACGTCGCACACGGAGCTGGTCCGCGGCGCCCGCATCACCTACCAGTGCGACCCTGGCTACGACATCGTGGGCAGCGAGACCCTCACCTGCCAGTGGGACCTGGTGTGGAGCAGCCAGCCACCCTTCTGTGAGAAGAGTGAGTCAGAGGGGAGGAGGGGGAGAGGGAGAGTGAGAGGGAGAGGGGCAGGGTGAATGTGAGGCAATAGATGAGAGGGGATCAGGGGGACGGGAAAGGGACAACAAGGAGACTCCCATTGCATAGCAGTTTGATCCATTCCTGTTTTTACTATAGAACACAATCTTGTTACCTCTACTCTGTGGCTAATCGAGCTGGTAGTAAAACGTGGAATGGGTTAAGCTGCTATGCAATAGGAGAGAGAACGATGTTGGAGGTCTGTGTCGCACACTGTGATAGAAATACAGTGAAAATGAGCAAAGGGAGCAGCAAAGGGAATTCCAGTAGCACTAGGACACTTCATTGTGTGTAAACTGTGTTTATTGGTAGCCCCCCTGTTACAGTAGGATGTGTTGTTTGCCCCCCAGTCATGTACTGCACTGACCCGGGGCAGGTGGAGCACTCCAGCCGCACCCTCTCGGACCCCAAGCTGCTTGTCGGCACCACCATCCAGTACACCTGCACTCCCGGCTACATCCTGGAGGGCGGCGCTATGCTCACCTGCTACGGGCGAGAGACGGGCACCCCAGTGTGGACCTCGCGGCTTCCACGCTGCTCCTGTGAGTCACGCACACACGGGGTCTTCATAATAATACAAACACTATACTACTGCTGCTAATGCTACCACTACTGCACTGCCCACTATAATAGTAATGATGATTATGGAGCTGGAGCTAATGTGGTAATATCTTTTATTAACTTTCTCATTAGTTAAGCAACTGCAGAGGAGGGTGTGTTCCTAATTCAAATGTATTTAATCAAGTGGGATAAAACCATGATTTCAAACCCTCTCAGTGCTCAACCAAAGGAAAACAATTGCCTGTATGTTAATTACAAAACAAAGACAACAGTTTAACAAACAATCCACAAGTTTTACAGTCTGCTAAAGATCATTGCTGAAGAGCATTGCTGAAACCCACAGTACAGAGTGCTGTTCCCTGTCTGAAGGCAGCAGTACTGTTCCCTGTCTGAACTCCACTGGAATGTGTTGGTGCGTTTTCAAGGTAACTGGCAGACTGCACACAAAGACACTCTCAGAGTGCCTCACAATCGTCACGTTGTTTCGGAGACTCGTACCTCGACCTGTACCAATTGACACACCCAGTCCCTACACACACGCCTCTGGGAGCGGGCGGGGGGGCGGGGGGGGGGGCGGGGGGGGGGTGAGGGGGGGGGGGGGGGGGGGGGCGGGGGGGGGGGGGGGGGGGGGGGGGGGGGGGGGGGGGGGGGGGGGGGGGGGGGGGGGGGGCGGGGGGGGGGGGGGGGGGGGGGGGGGGGGGGGGGGGGGGGGGGGGCGGGGGGGGGGGGGGGGGGGGGGGGGGGGGGGGGGGGGGGGGGGGGTGGGGGGGGGGGGGGGGGGGGGGCGGTGGGGGGGGGGGGGGAGGGAGGGGGGGGGGTGGGGGTTGGGGGGGGGGGGGGGGGGGGGGGGGAGAGGGGGGGGGGGGGGGGGGGGGGGGGGAGGGGGGGGGGGGGGGGGGGGGGGGGGGGGGGGGGGGGTGGGTGGGGGGCGGGGGGGGGGGGGGGGGGGGGGGGGGGGGGGGGGGGGGGGGGGGGGGGGGGGGGGGGGGGGGGGACAAGGGGGGGGGGGGGGGGGGGGTGTGGGGGGGGGGGGTGGGGGGGGGGGGGGGGGGGGGGGGGGGGGGAGGGGTGGGGGGGCCGGGGGGGGGGGGGTGGGGGGGGGGGGGGGGGGGGGTCCCTCTGGCGGGGGGTGTCTCTCACTTCTCCTCGTCCCCTTATCAAACGTACGTTGTGGACTACGTCAAAAACCTATCTTGTAAATATCCTTTAGATCAGCTCCCTTCTCAGAAAGGAAGGGAGAGATACGAGATGCTTGACTGTCTAAGAGAGAGAAGGAGGGTAACGACGGGGAGAGGTTGATAGAGAAAGAGATCGAGAGAGAGGAAAAGAGAGGGATTGGGAGAGGGGAGGGGATAGAGGGGATAAGAGAGAAGGGTGGATAGGGGGGGAGAGAAGGGAGATAGGGGGAGAGGGGGAAAGAGGGGAGAAGGGGGGAGAGGGGAATAGGAGACCTCTCTCTCTCTCTCTCCCCCTCCTCCTCTCCCCCTCCCCCCCTCCTCTCCTCTCTCCCCCCCCGAGAGGGAGGGATAGGGAGAGAGAGGGGGGAGAAGGGAGAGGGAGAGGGTAGGGAGAGAGGGGAGAGAGGGAGAGGGCTCTGCCCTCTCTCTCTCTCTCCCCCTCTCCCCCCTCTCCTCTCCCTCACAGCGGAGGAGTCAGTGTCCTGTCATGTCAGAACACTTTGGGTCCGTAGGGACTCTTACCCATGGTTTATGAAATGTCTGGAGATGGACGGTCCACCTCAGAGAGTGGAAGTACACGATGCTCCGAAGCTCGACTACCTCTCTAGTGTGTAGTTCACACACGACCCCGTGGCCAGGATAACCTCTCCGGGCGACGGGTGGACGGCTCCACTCCCCCCGTGTCCCCAGTCCCCAGTGGGGGTGGGGAGGGGCTCTTATACACCCGGAGCCTACAAGTATCTCTCTCTCGCTCTCTCCCATCACTCAGTCTCCACTCGTCTCTTTGTCTCTCCACTCCTCTCACGCTCTTCCATCACTCACTCTCCACTCGTCTCTTTGTCTCTCCACTCCTCTCGCTCTCTCTTGGCTGGCTAGGATCCTTACTGGACTTTTTGTTTTTCAGAGAACCAGGAGAGCTTTGAGCACACGCTGGAAGGTGAGTGCTTAGCACAGTGTCAGGGAGTGTGTGTCGATGTTCTTCACTGTGTTCAGCTTCTTATTAAAGGCGTGCTGTTCAATCCATTTTCTTACTTCTGCAGCCCAGTGGATGGAAACATCTTTCTGTATGATGGGCTTTTAGAAGCATGAAAAATGGCACTTCCTGGTATGCATTCACTTCCTGCGCTGAAGTGACATGTGGTACAATTACTGCTAGACCATTGGTTAGAAAACAGGAAGTGAACAGATGTTTTTATTTCCAAAGCCTGTATTTCCAAAATATCTGTGTTTCCATAATAAAGAATTAAGCCAATAACCTAAAAGATATTCAGTACAATAGAGATGTATCAAATAAAACAAATTTGGACTGAGAGCCCTCTCCCTCCTCTCTCTCAGTAGCTGAAGCCGCAGCGGAGTCCTCTCTGGACGGAGGGAACATGGCACTGGCGATCTTCATCCCCGTCCTCATCCTCTCTGTGCTGCTAGGAGGTGCCTACGTCTACATCACACGGTGCGCTCCTGCTCCACTGGAGCTCCGCTGTAGCTGGACTGTACTGGTATAAGCATGTCTGAAGTGTAGTACATAACCATGCCTGTCTGCCTGTCTATACCCCAGGTGTCGATACCACTCCAACCTGCGACTGCCCCTGATGTACACCCATCCCTACAGCCAGATCACCGTGGAGACGGAGTTCGACAACCCCATCTATGAGACAGGGGTAAGATTCCGAGCAGGGCGTTCTGGGTAATGTAGTACTCTCATTCAGAAAGTGTACGACGATGCCATTAACTGCTATAACAATCTCCTTTGTTTTTTTGCTGCACACATCTAAAGTGAAGGTGTCTTTGTGTTCCAGGATACGAGAGAGTACGAGGTTTCGATATGAGAGAATCTTGCAACCCCCCCCCCCCTCCCCCCCCCGAAGATATTGTACATAATAAATCTAAACAAGGACTGACTCTGGATTCTGTGTGATCTCCTGGACTAATCCCTCTGTGAGGAACTCCGAGTCCAAGACAACAACCCAGCCCTGTCTGAGAAGCTAAAGAGAGAGAGAGAGAGAGAGAGAGAGAGAGAGGGAGCGAGCTCAGTCAGGCCCCACTCTCCATCTCTCGTCTGCTCATTTCCTATATTTATTCATCTATTTATGTACAGAAAAGGGGAGGAATAGTCTCCTCTCTTGGGTCAGAGCATGAAATGAAATGTTTTTAGAAATGCTGTATTACTCCTGCAGTCGATCGCAGTCAGACTTGTATCATGAGTGGAAGAGCTATAGAAGGCTATATCTTGTGAACAGCCTTTGTGGGTCTTGTGACGTGTTGTGAGATGCTGCTGTTCAGTGTGTGATGTCACAGTAGCTCAGGGTGACCAGTGTTCTGTGGCACTGACACCCTGGTGTGTTACTGATCCAGGCTCCACAATGCCTCATCTTCATTGTATTAAAATAATCAAGCTGTGCATTTCATTAGAAGACTCAATCCAATCCTCCAGTGGGTGCTGGGCAGACATTATAATTGCACATACTGTATAAGAGGTCTGTGTGCTCAGTTTGATAGTATTCCAAGATCCTTTTTGACTGCCGCTATCCTACCAGTGTTTACAGTGCATTAATCTTTCGGTATCAGACTCTAACAAGCACCCCTTCCCTGTAACCCTGCCTAGACGTTAACCTGGACCTCTTAACCCTGCGGTGTTGATTGCATGGAGAGGCATGGTAACTTTAAACACAGGTTGGAAACGCTTAATCCTGAGGAGGGGGCTGACTGAACTCTAGCCAGACCCTCTTTCTTTAAACCAAGCCTGGATTCCCTCATCTCATCCTGCAGTAACACTTGAGCACCAGCAGGGGTCTGACTGACCCCTCTCTACACGGCAGAGCCCAAAGCTGCAGACCGTTCCAGTAGTGTAGTACACAGGAGAGATAACGCTAATCCAATGCAGTGATAGGAACATCTCTACACATTGTGGGTTATTTTTAAGCATTGAATCGGTTGAGTTAGCTACTCTAGGGTGGCTGTGCTGTACAGATGCTTGTTACTGGAGATCATTAAAGTTCTGGTATTGAACAGATGCATTTCATTCAGGTCCGGGTTTGGACTTTAATATCTTGACAGAGTTTATTCAGAATGACTGGAAACCCACTATAGCAGTGAAGGACGACACCAGCACCACCTTTAAGTGAGCGATCATCTAAAAAAGAACATCTCTCTGAAGGAAGGGTCTGTCCATTGAAGAGATTCAGGTGCAGCAGGATAAAGGCTATAAATGGTTGCATGTTTTATACGGGACATCCCGGCAGCGATATTCAAAAAAGGGGTCCCAGGACTACTGCATCAAAAACCTGGATGTTAACTTGCAAGCCACCTTAATAAACACCATGAATAGGCTTTTGGAAACGAGATGAATGGTGGACCTGGTAAAATATATTAAAACATTCACCGGAGTTTCAAATCAAACGAAAAAGTTTATTTTACGTTTTCCGAAAGTAGCAAAACTATTTTAATGTAAATAAAATAATAATAATAAAAAAAAACTGAACAATAATTCACTGCATTGATTATTTCAGTAGAAAGGATTTGCGCGACTTCCTTTCAGAAATGTGGGTGTGGGAGCCAGCATTGTGATAATGTGACAGAGTTCTCAATGCTGTCCCGTACTCTTCAGGGCTCCAGCCTGTCTGAGTGCCCCTCACTGATTAGGGTGCTGATACAGTGATCGGCTCTAGTGTTTTTAAACATTCTCATTTTGACAGGTTTGCACTGCAGCTTTTAGTAACAATATGTTGTAGTTCTGATAACACAGTATTATATTATCTTAAAAATGTTATTTTGATGTATGTGTTGCTTTCTGCCTTGTAATGTAAATTTTCTTAAAATGAACGTGACAGATTTCCCTAAATAAATGCTTAAAAAAAAAAAAAGTTGTGTGTGTGTGTGTGTCTGTGTGTGTGTGTGTGTGTGTGTGCGTGTGCGTGTGACTTATTATGTGAAACACTACAAAGGACATAGGATTCTGGGCAGGAGAGGAGGGATGTCTCCATGTCTCATGACACAGAGAGCAGTAAAGAGCATATTTAGGTAGCAGTCCTAGTTCACAAGTGCAGAAGGGAAAGTGTGTGCGTCTGCAGCTGACAATGCTGTCAGGGTCAATGAAGGCTAAACACGCTGGAGAACACTGTGACTCAGCACAGCTGTAAAGTAAGCAGCTGTGAGGGGAGACCCAGGGTACAGAAATGATAAATGTACATGTAACTTTTGAATACTGGAATCAATAAATGGAAACTTACTATAAGATTGCAATTCGTATCAAATCAGTCTGCTTACAATGCTGCAGGAGATGTGAACAGACTAGAAAGCCAGTTGATTTTTTGATGATGAAATTCGGTGCGCTGATGGATCAGCTATTGAAGAAAGCAGATCAGAAATCAATCAGATTGAACATGCTCTTGGGCGCTCATTCACCGTTAGGCTTTCCAGCACAGCATATTCAGACAATAACGTCAGTCCTGCACAAGCCCTTTGTAAAAATCTCTGACCACCACGAGGTGTCGCTAAAACAAGACACGTCACAGCGTAGCAGCTTTTCCGCTGTCGTTTGCAGGGAACGTCGGGATTTGTAGTCTTAAAAAAAACAAAAACAAAACAAACAAAAGATGGGACCCTGCACCTGTTTGTATAATAAGAAATCTTAAGAATTTAAGGTTCTCACAGATTTATAATACATGACTTGTTTATATATATATATATATATATATATATATATATATATATATATATATATATATATATATATATATATATATATATATAAATTCCAGGAGCTCGTAAACCACAGACTCCAATTCCCAGGGACACCTTGCGCGCATCAGGTAGTAGTATAGTCAGGCGGTGACGTCGCGTGTACGGCTATGCTGAGGATGCTGCAGGTAGGATAAGCGTGGTGGCACGATGGGGGTTTATTTGTCTAAATAAATACTATTTGCATGCTATTCAAGTGCTCGTAGTTTGTAGGAGAAGCCGGGTGTACTGAAGTGCTATCAGATCCAGACGCATCCTTCCTCAGCGCTGATGGTTAGAGAGACAGTGACTGGGCGCTCTGCAGCCTGTCTCGGCTAGTGACAGCTGTGTGTATTTGAGAGAGAGAGAGAGAGAGAGAGAGAGAGAGAGAGAGAGAGAGAGAGAGAGAGAGAGAGAGAGAGAAGGGCTGGAGGCTGCGCTGGCTCGTCATGCATATTATTATTAATACAGGATGCACAATGAAGCGGCTCAGGTCTGGTGTTGGTCGCATCAGTTGCACCGGAGGTCTAGTGTACGTCCAGAACTTGCTTGGGCGAGAGGTTTGAGATTCAGACTGCGTGTGGGAGAAAACAACAGATCTGGTGAGTAAATAAAATGGATTATTTTTCGGCAAGCGTGGTGGTAGTTAAAATAAGAATCCGTAGCAATAAATGAGACCCACGATGTTCGTTATTTCTGACTGCTTGCATGCTCGGTACACAGAGACAAAAGACAGAACAGCTGTGTGCTGCATTTCAAATAATTTTTGGACTGTGCGTACGGGGTCACTAGCCGTTCCTGGCGCAGCGCTGTGTGTGTACCAGATCGAAATGTATCTGTCTGCCCAGAAACTTAAAACTGCCACCTTACATAACCATAGTCACAGCCCCGATTTACCGGTGCTTGCCTGCCAGCCAGCCAGCCTGCACTAGCAGGTACCTCGGCTTGTGAAACATGTCCGTGTCTAAGATCAGTCACCATAGCACTGGACCGCGGGCCAGAGGCCGGCGACTTTAAGAGGTTGAATTAAAAAAAAAAAAAACAAGCGTGTTTGAAATGTAAAGAGCTGCGTGCGGAGCGGTTTGATTTTACAATCCGCGCTGTGCTTGCGTGCTTGTGTTTTGTTGGAGTGATCGTCTCATCGACTGATCGGAATCAGAGACAGCTGCACCTGTCTTGACGATGGGTTGTCGTGGCCGTTCTGGCTGCGTTTTGTCTCCAACAGTTAACCATTTCAATTACAGGGAGAGGAGAGGAGAGGGCTGTGTCATTACTGCAGTGATGGAGAGCACATACCTTCCTTCAGTGCAATGTCGTGCGTGTCACCTAATACTGACACTGAGAAATCCTGGCCGCTTACAAAGTGTTCATTGCTGTGGGGCTGGCAGTGCCTGTCATCTGTTAGTGTAGCCTCCTGCAGAGAGAGAAACTGATAGACAGCCTTAATGGTATTGATTGAGAAGGTTAAACACACACACACACACACACACACACACTCCACTGCAGGCATCAGCCTGCCCATTGTTTTAGGCAGGTCTTCTTTTCAACTTTTATCTCCACAAGAGTTTCTTGGTGTTTTTTTTTTTTTTTTTTTAAATCTAGTAGGAAAATAAAGCAAGGTGCAGTGTGTGTGTGAGTGTGTGCGTGTGTGAGTGTGTGTGTGTTTGTGTGTGTGTGTGTGTGTGGCAGCACAGATTATACCTGCTATGGTCATTCGGTCTGCATGGAATGTCACGCCTGTGTTTAAATTTGTAGCAGCTCTCTTACTGGACAGTGCAGTATCTAGGGGGAGGGTGTCCAGGGGGGTGAGGTTATCTTTTTTTTTTTTTTTTTTTTTTGATCGAGCTGTCAGCCAGTTCTACTGTAGGTGTTTATTGTAATTCAGCTGGTGTTCATAAGCGGTTGAGCGGAATTTGTATTCCTAATGACTGGAACGCTGGAGCGTTGTTTTCATGAAGTGGTGCAGTAACAGCAGCGATGTTCCGAGCCCTCGATCAGCGACTCGCTTGTCTCTTCAACCTGCTGGAGGGACCACTGATCATTGTTTTGTTTCCCTTTGCTTTTTTCCTGAGACGTGGCAAGTGTGAGTCAGCGAGGCTTTAAACACAGAGACAGCAGAGGGTGTGTGGGCAGAGCAGTTTCACTCAGGTTTAACTGCAAGCTTGATTAGCCCCAGTGTATAGGCAACCAGCTCGGGTGTGTCTTATTAAACTCCTACTAAAACCAGCATTGGATCAAACTGCTTTCAATCCCTGGGATGAGAGAGGGGGATTGGGTTTTGCTGAAGCTCTTTGTCACTCAGTTTAGCAGCTGTTTTTTTTTTTTTTTTCAGGTCGTTTGCAGCCACAACAATGACCTCTGAGACCGTCGCCGTGGCAGCAGGCAGATAGACCCCCCCCCCCCCCCCGCTCACCCTTCCCAGCTTGCCTGGGTTGCCGGTATTGCTATGGTGATTTACCCACACCATCTCTCTCCCTGTTTTCCACTGCTTCCTGCCCGCCTCTTCAATGAGCGCTCGATGTTTCCTGACACCCAGCCCTCGCAGCGCCTCCTGAGCCCCCCTGGTCTCTAACCTCCCCCCCCCGGTATGGACTGGTCTCTGGACAGACTGCGTGACCAGGTGGCTGGCGGCATGCATGCTGTGCGGGACTGCGACGCCAGCGCCCTGGCCACCGTGAGCTGCCTGCTGCTGCTGTTCATCTGGTACTGTTACCGCGTGGGGCGCGAGCAGGCCGCCACGTCCCCCCGGAGCTACAGAGCCGGAGCGGTGGTCCCCTCCAGCGCCTCCCTCCTCGCAGAGCGGGGTGACGGGGAGGGGCCCCAGAACGGCTATGCCTACTGCCACTCCCCCGAGTGCTTCCGCTGCACGGCACACAGCGAGGGGCTGAACCAGCGGCTGTACCACAACCTGCAGGAGTACGCCAAGCGCTACACCTGGGCCGGCATGGGCCGCGTGCACAAGGGGGTGCGGGACCAGGGGCGCTACCTAGCCAGCCGCCCCTCCATCCAGAAACCGGAAGTGTTCTTCCTGCCGGACCTGCCCACCTCCCCCTACTTCTCCCGGGAGGCGCAGAAGCACGACGTGGAGCTGCTGGAGCGGAGCTGGCCGGTGCTGCTGGCAGAGTTTGAAGCGGTGCATCAGGGGTTCTCCAACTGCAGCCTGTCCCCCTCGCAGGGCTGGAAGGTGAACAGCACCCCCCACGGGGAGTGGCACACCTTCTACCTGGTGAACCAGGGCGTGAGCGTGCCGCAGAACTGCCGTCGCTGCCCCCGTGCCTACCGCACCCTGGGCTCGCTGCGCACCTTCATCGGGAACAACGTGTTCGGGAACGCCTGCTTCTCCGTGCTGAGCCCCGGCACGCTCATCACAGAGCACTACGGCCCCACCAACGTGCGGATACGCTGCCACCTGGGTACGGAGGGGTGCGGGCGGGGGCAGGTGTGGGGGGTACTGAGTAATTGTAGTGTCATTAAATGTGCATATGTTCTAGTAGATAATGCAGAGAAGGGCGTGCCTCTATGTGTGAGCGTGGGGACGAACTCTTGGTATAGGGTTTTTTTAAGGTTTTATTTTTTATTTTTTTAAGGCTGTTTCAAAGCTGCAAAGAATTATTTTTTTCTGTATAATCACGGTTGGAAAGATGATGATATGGGGCCTGTTTTGTTTTTGTAAACATGTGGATAAAACCAAAGCCTCCCCCCTCTCCCCAGGGCTGAAGATCCCCAGTAGCTGTGAGCTGGTGGTGGGCGGGGAGCCCCAGTGCTGGGCTGAGGGGAGCTGCCTCCTGTTCGACGACTCCTTCCTGCACACTGCCTACCACGAAGGTGAGTCCAGCACTGTGGGGAGCACAGGGCAGGGAGGAGAGGGATTTAAACATCACGACAGGGTCAGGATCGAGTCCTGCTTTTCAGATCCAATTCCTTTTAATCAGTTCCAATCTCCTTTTAATCAATTCCAACACATCACTGATTAAAATCAGCAACATTGTGTTAAAATGAGCTTCTCACAGCGAAACACGTCACTTACACTGAAGCCAATAAAATCGTCTTCAAATAAAAGCAGTTGAACCATCGCAAGGGAATTGATTTTAAAACGGGAATCGATCCCAAACCCTGGCGAGGATGATAAGGATGTAGGTCCATAGAGTGTGACCTGATGCACCACGAGAATTAAGTCCCCAGAATCCAGAGATGGGATTCCAGCCTTACGTGGACAGTCTCCTTGCTCTGCCTGTCTCGTGCCAGTCCTCTGCAATGCAGGCTGAGTTCAATACAGCCTTGTAACGCCAGCCTCCTCTGCAGGAGAGCAGCCATGGGACTGAGCAGCAAACAGCAGCCAGATTCTCCTCTAAACGCTGAGAGAGCCTGCGCCTGCTTTGGGGCTTCTCATTTCTTAAAGGAAACCTAGTCCCTTTGAGAGCATGCTTTCTGGTTTCCCTGTGGGTCCCAGAAGACGCCAGCACAGGGAGTAGACGCTCTGAATGATGCACAGTCTGTGCAGTGCTCAGGGGAAATGGAATGAGTGGAACAGGGTAGTTCAATATTAACAGAAGCAACAGAACAGCAAGTGTGAGGTCAGGCTGAAGTCACAGCTGGGCTCAGTTACAACTGTCATTTGTAAATTATTGTAATTGTGTAATTTGTAATTTATTGTAATTAGTTCACTTATATGTTTGTTTGTCATTCGATCGTTATTCTTGGATTTTCAACCACTTTTATTAACCCCATTTGTTTGAAAAAATAAAGTTCTCTAGTGTGTGTTTCTGTATTTGTGTTGCTGGTTATGTAAAATAGACCCCAGGTCTGGATGAGATGGTGCACACGTGTGCTGACGTGACGTGACCTGCGCTGTTGTGTTTTGTGCAGGCAGTGCGGAGGACGGCCCGCGCGTGGTCTTCATGGTGGACCTGTGGCATCCCAACGTGGCGGCGGCAGAGAGACAGGCCCTCGACTACATCTTCACCCCGGGGCGGTGACTCCCAGAACAGAGAGAACGAAAGAACATGAAATAGAAGAGGAGAGAGAGAGCCAGAGAGAGTCTTCAGACTTCATTCTGACTCTGTTTAAACTGTGGTAGTCTTGATAGAAAGGTTTCCGTGTCCCTCCTCTCCTCTTGCTCCAGGCTCCATCTCCTGGAAGTCTTCTGTTGAGATTTCATAGAGATCCGGTAGAGATGTTGAGAAGCTGTGTACACAAACAAGCCTTGCTTTCATCCCAGAGAACAAACCGTTGGGTGAACAATGCATTGAAACGTCCCTGCTGCCTTCCGTCAACCCCCTTGTCTCCACACCCTTAACCCATTCACACCATGTGGTGTTTCTTTCTGCCTGCCTATCTATCTGACTCTCTATCTCTGTGCTGTGTGCTTATTTTATTCATAAGGAAGGAGGTGAAACTGCTTTCTTTACATGTCGTGGCTCCTGGAGCTGCTGACGCAGGGACACTGTCTGCAGTGATAAGGCTGTGTGACAGCAGGCACAGAGAACGGATATTATATCTGGTGTCTCGGCTCAGGGGAAACTGCCCTGATGCAGGCAGACACGGAGAGCTGTTTGAGTCAGCCTCTGTTTTGCTGCCGGTGGAGTGCAGAAGTGCATACGGAAACAGTAGTGGTCAGATGTCCAGCTCGATACAGTTCAACCCAGTCTGAAGCCTCATTGCTATGACCTGCAGCAGTGGGAGTTTAGAAACAACACTATGAACCTTTTATAGCTGTAGAAAGGGCACTGCCTTCAAGTCCAAGTGCTGGCGTTTGTTCTACTGCCAGCATCTTGCAAGAAACCCCCAACGAGGCTGACCTCTCCAGCCTTGGCTTGTTCTATACAGCCTTCTTCAGTGGAGCGGAAGGTTTTTAAATAGGGCAGTGCACACCCCTAGCTTGTCATGTGTGAATAGTTTTTGTCAGTCAGTAGGTCGTCCCAGTGCTGAGAAGACACTCTTGCAAACAAGTGTTAACGAGCAGAGCTTTTTGGTTTGCCAGGGAGGGACGATGTGATTTTTAACAGGGCTTGTCTTTGCCCTGCATTGTTTTTTAATAGTTTCAATTCCAGAGCACAGTAACTTGACTTTGTGAGACAGCTTAGTGTATTGAAAAATATCTTTCTGTTGTGAGTTTGTGTTCAGTGATCCACTGATTTTAACATTAAGGAGGCGCCTGATCCTGCCTGGATATCATAAACAGTAAATGACAGGGCTGTGATAGGCAGCGCCTTACGAGAGTCCCCTGTTTATAAAGGCGCTCCTGTATTGCTATTGCTGCTATAGTAGTGCTCTGGGGACTCTGTGAGAATGGCGGTGCAGTTTGAGCTCCCTGGTCTGCAGTGTGCACGGTGAGGATCGGAGAGCGACGAGCGTCTTTGCTCACTGCACCAGCCTGTAATCCCATTCGGCTTCCCGTGACGTCAGCAGGCAGCACGTGGATTAACTGTTGGGACCCCTGCAAATTGGAGCTGCAGACACACTTGGGATGGTTACAGTAAGCTCTGTCTGCAGAAGCAGGCTGGGTTTTTTTTTTTTTTTTTTTTTTTTTTTTTTTGCATTGCTAAGAAAATCAATGTAATCGATGTGTCAGCAGAACAGCCGACTTAATGAATAGCCTAGAAGAGTGAGAATGGTTAGCACAGCTTTGCACAGAGTGAACCGCTTTCCCTTGTTCTTAGGGAGCGGACGGGACTTGCTTTTTAAAGTTTTATCAGTAAAGCGAATGAAGGAGAGCCGTTCTGCTGATGCATTTTAAATAAGCAAGGCTTTTTAAATTTCATTATCATTTTTAAATGTACTCTCAATTAGATTAATACGATACGGCATCCAAAAAAGTCACGTTGAGAGAAAAAAAAAATTGAGTGACGTGTTGAAGCCTTCTCTCCGCCCACTGTGAAACTGGGTTGGTTTAGCATATTGAGTGTGGTGGACAGTGGGGGGGGTGGTAAAGTGACCACAAAAACCACTGTGTTTTAGTCCGAGGTTGAGCTCGGACAGAATGAGCTTGCACCAGCCTTACGGCATTTTGAGTAGGGCACGTGGACCAAAAACATTATTGAACTCTCTGCGTTGTAATCCCTGTGGTTGTGGCGTTGGGGCAGCGATCCTGTTGTAATGTGTGCTTGCGATGTGCGTGTGGTTGTGCGTTCTTTGCCTGCAGCTGGCTCCCTCACACAATGGACACTCACGCACCCACATGCTGCTGTACATTCCCGAGAGGTCTGTGCTTCGAGAGGTCTTTTCAATCCTGCTGCCCACACTCATCTTTAAAGCTCCCCATCCAAAACTGGTATGCTACTGGAATCAGTGTTTCATGGGAAGACACTGGTAAAGTGGGATTCTAATAATCTACCCGGAAGCATTACCAAAACTGGTATGGCTAACTGGAATCACATGTTTTCATGGTAAGTACGACTGGTAAAGGGGGATTCTAATAATCTATATACCCTTCACCAATTAATTACCAGTATCAATTGTAAAACCGATTTGCCTGGAGCCGCACAGGTTGACCGCTGCATTGAGACATTCGAAAAGTCTTTGCTCAAAACCGAACTATTTTGATAAAACTCTGACGCGCAAAACTTTTTCTTTAAAAATCTGCCCCCCCCCCCCCCCCCCCCCCAAAAAAAACCACATTTGCTAGTTTGAAAAGCTGGTGCCACCGGCTGCGCTGTTTCTTACTCTGTGCGTCTGTGTCTCCTATCTGTGTGCTGCTTCCGTGCCGTTCCTGTTCTTCAGTAATAAACTGTTTATTGTAAATTGCAGTGCCATGTCCTTATTCATTAACACATTATCTGGATGTCATAATGAAGCTTTGGCTGGCAGAGTAGGTGAAGAATTATAACAGTTTCTTTTTTTTTTTTTGAAAGGTAGATGTTGAAAGTTTACTGAAAGAAGGAACTTGAGTTTTTGAATAGCTTCGGGGCTCCTCGCTGCCCTTGGGTAATGTTCTACCTTTGCTTAGTACAAGGCTGTGTTGCGTCCCTCACCCTGCACCCCCTGTCCTGTGCATTATGGTAATGCTGCACAGCAGGCAGGAATTACCCTGTAATTCCATTAGAACTGAAGTGACGTTCCAATGAAGCTCTTGCAGTTCCGCACTTGCCTGCCTTGACAGCCTTGCATAGTTCATACAAAGTGCTGCTCACCGCAGCGTGCTTCCTACTTTTAGATTTCAAGCATGTTCTCGCTGCGTGTGATCTGTAAAAACAAGGCCGTGGTTTCCTTTTGGAATGCTTTTGTGAATTCATTATTATTTATTCTTTTCTGAAGATTAAATAAAGCACAAAACCAAGACAAGAACCCTGTTTCCACTCGATTATCTGCTTGAACCAACACTCCTGGAAAGAGAGGACCCTCCAGTGCAGCACCTGACTTCACATTATCTGTGTAGCTCGACCGTGTTCTCATCACTGACTGGACATCATTTTTAATAATGCGCATTCAGACAGCATGCAGATCTATCATTCGCACTGAGAATTGAAGACATGCCAACACTGAGTAACAGCAGTGAAACTTATATACCGGTACATTGAGACAAATCATTGATCAGTGTAGCTGGCTGGGCTGCTCGCCAGCTACATTGTAACTGCACTAGAATCCATTGCAACAGTACTAGAATCTATTATAACTGTACTAGAATCCATTGTAACTGCACTAGAATCCATTGCAACAGTACTAGAATCTATTATAACTGCTGTAGAATCCATTGTAACTGCACTAGAATCCATTGCAACAGTACTAGAATCTATTATAACTGCTGTAGAATCCATTGTAACTGCACTAGAATCCATTGCAACAGTACTAGAATCTATTATAACTGCTGTAGAATCCATTGTAACTGCACTAGAATCCATTGTAATTGCATTAGACTCCCCCTACAGTAGTGTGACTAACACTGAATTTTTAACACATTGTGCTATTGAGACCAGAAAAGTAACACAAATACAGATAAACTCACAGTTTGCTTTGAATTGCAAGGTGATTTGTAGACTAGCATTAATTTTAGGGACCCAACCTGAAGTTAATAGCGAGAATAATGTTTGATCTTTTTACAATATAATTTAAAAGTTACAGTGCAGGTACACCTATTTCAAAAATGACCGTGACATGGAACAAAAACAGCCCTCTAGAGCAGATCTGAGGAGTGAACCACAGTGCTGTCCTCCCCTGCCAGCTCCTCGTCCCCTCTGCAGGGGCCTGGGGACAGTGCTTCATGCTTTATTCATCAGCACGTTACCTGCATGTCCCTCTGTCTTACAACTCTGATAAACTCCTTTCTCACACAGAGGTGGGAGTGTAGTCCATTTTGATGACTGAAAATGTAAATACTAGGGGAGTGAATGTCTGCTCCAGTTTTCTTTTTGTTAATAGAAAAATACAAATGTAACCATTATTAGTACACTTTATAATCTTTCGGGTATGTTTATAATTATTTATTTACCAGAAGAAAAAAAAACACAGATAGTGATAGCTACCACTCTGTTATCTCTTTTCGGAAGTGCTTATGACTCAGAGACGTTTTAATCTCTTATGACACAGAATTACTCCATGTAACAGCTTGTGCAGCCCGATGAATCACAATCAATCCAGCAACGCTCCATCTCCAGCAGATCCTCTGCGCAAGCTGCTCCTACCCAATCCTATTAACATCTCAGCTAGCAAAAAATAAATACAAAGCCACAATGCGTGCAATGCAATGCCCACGGTAACAACACAGAGACTGAATAGGCAATCTCTAGGAAAGAACATGATTATTGCAAAATAATAATATCATTATTTCACTGGATGGTGTGTTCCGTCCCCCCAGACCTAAGAATGAATAGAACTGGGCTCCTAGTCTTGCAGTAATCGGGCTGCTGTAACAGGGTGGATGCTGGGAGTGACCCGACGACCCCACTCACTGCAAATGAGCATCTTAACCACAATGCAAAAGAGCCGGACTCGTTAGAGCTTTTAACCTCCTCCCATCTCATTGAATCCACACAGCGGCAGTGCATCACACAGCACTGTCCGCTACACTGACAATAACAATAATACAACAACAGCAATGCTGCCCTCAGTAAGCGATGGTGATGAAGGGTGCTGGGAGGATGGCGACTCCATGCTCAGTGCAGGACACGAGCGTCTTCTCCAGGAAGCAGTTGACGGTCAGGCTGAGTTCAGTCAATGCCTGTGCTGGGGTGAGGTCCCCTGGCGAGCTGCCCTGTGCTGGGGTGAGGCCCCCTGGCGAGCTGCCCTGTGCTGGGGTGAGGCCCCTGCCTTTCACTTTGCGCAGACTCACTCCAGGGCTGCCGGACCTCTGGAGTGGATAAGTCTGTGCTCTCTCCAAAGAGACCCCCTCTCCCCAGAGCTGCATCACCGACAGCACCCCTTCTCTCCCCGGCTGAGCTGCACCTGCTGGGACCCCCTCTCTGCGTGGCTCTGGGGTTTGGGGGCCTTTCCCTCGCCCCAGCAGATCTTTCAGGGTCTGGAACAGGAAGGCGAGGTCCAGCGTGAGGTCGGACACCACCTCTCTCATCACAGCCACGTACCTGAAACGTAAAGGAAACAGGCTTTCAGCGCATTTCTGAGAGTCCTGGTTCTTCGTTTAATAAGAGACACTTGAGATGCTATCTGCACACTGTAGCTAATCATACTTGTAGTAAAACTTGGACTGGGTGAAGCTGCTTTGCAATTGGAGTCTTATCTCTGAGATATTATTTAGACCTAACTGGATTTCATTAGTAAGTCCAGCTGTTTGTTTATACAGTAATACACACATAGTAAATATCATTTGCAATAGTCGTTTATCATTTGTGGGACACCACCGCTTTCTCTGCTTATTTGAAGCAATGCATTTTTAGCAGAACCCAATGGAATACTGTTTGAATCGTGTTGAATTAACCCCGTTCCTTACCTCGAGCTCACGGCATCCTGGTCGTCCGCGTGTTGGAGAGTCAGCACGGGTTCCACTCGCACCCGGTCCGGGTTCGAGATCTGCACGTGCAGCTCAGCCCTCTGAATCTGCAGAGCGCCCACGTCTGGATTGACGAGGAACTGCACCTCTCCACGACCCGCATCTGCGAGCGGAGACACGCAAAGTGGACAGTTAACACTACATAGTATATCATCTATTCTTATTCCTCACTACTAAAACTCCAAGATAATTCGCACATCTTTATATATATATATATATATATATATATATATATATATATATATATATATTATATATATATGTAATAAACAACATTACCACCAGAAAAACAAAAATGTATTATTTTTATAAATGTAGTCATCTAAATCATTTAATACGTCATTAGTATTTGATATTTAGGCTACACTGGAAACACATAGCGTAACTTGCATTCGTGTGTTTGTTTATGTAGTTCTATTTCATTCAAACTTCATACTCAAAGGGCACACACGACTCGCAGCGTAGCCCAATGTAACAAGGATAATAACAGGAGCGATAAGACTGTAAAAGTTGGTCATGAAAATGCAATCTTACCTCTGGTTAGCCTCCCTTGGATCCCTTTAATCTTCCTGCAGATGAAGCCGGTCTTGCAGCACTGATAAACCTCGCCCAGGTACTGGAATAGATGCCGCTGTGGAAAGATGGGCTGGCGTTGACCCGCAGCGGACGAGACGTGGATTTTCAGACGGTAAACGAGCCTGTCTCCAGGGAGAGAGGCGGCGCCGGGTCGCCCCACAGCCCAGGGCTCGGTCATATGGACGCACCGGGGCTGCTGGTGCCCCTTGGTGCTGTCGTCAGTTGCCACCCGGAATAGTCCGCCTTTTCCTGGTCGATCCATAAAGCTCCCTCTCCCTCCGTGTCCTGCCCCAATCCCTCCCCGATCCAAAAATCTCCGTGCCCCGTCTAATGCCGCTTTCTCCTTCGTGTGAGAAAGTGCGCTAATCTGGCGGCCTCTGTCCGCATGAAAGGGAAGACCCCCGGCGAACCGGAGAGAGAGGAGAACCAGGTAGTAGCACGACGCTTGAATCATGATCTTCTGTTTGAGAAACGTATACTTTGGAGTCTATATATAGGCTACCGGTAGCCCCCGAAGCTAGGTTTGACTGCATTGTTCGGGGACTATGAAGACCCCTCTATTTGAATGCTAAACCCCCAAACAATGCCAGGTTAGCGGTACAATGCCCGCAACACCTACATCATTATGCTAACAAAAGCAGCCATTCATGCTTGCATAATGAGCCATTACTGCGCTTTAGCCGCAGAGGTTCAGCGGGCAAAGCATGTTCAAATGACTGAAAACAAATACTTATTTCAGGACGTTTAGAAAGAAAAGGAAGCAAAGTGCCGTAAACGTATTATTTAACAAGAATGTACGTGAGTGCGTGTGTGTGCTATTTGAAATAAGAATAATACTAACAGCTATTATAGAAATAAATGCCATTGATAGTAGCATCAGACATTCTACGGTCATGTTGTTGTTTTTGGTGTTTGTTTGCACAACATGGTTTAAATTAGACCCCAGTAAAATGTATGCACTTTGGTCCCATATACCGAAAACGCTTTAAACCAGACGGAATAGTGCAGTACTCTCTGTCTGTTTCACTTCAGCCTTTCTACGATGTTATTACCTTGCATTTTAACGTAATTAAAACGAGCGAGTCCCTCGTGTGTTGTAGGATTAGGTATTGCGATTGAATAGCTGTGAACGACACGCCTGCACTGGGCTGTAGTGCTGTGGGGTCGCCGCTACACCACGTGTAGAATATTGCATTGTTTAGCTCCTATTAATGTACGGAGATGTAGGTGTGCAAGCCATACAAATAAGCAAGGAATACAAGAACCGTAAGAAACCTTTGAGAGATAAACAATGAAAACAGTTTGAATATACCCGTGCCTCTGGTGTGGAACAACAGGAGTGAATAACGCAGAGAGGTGAAGGGAACCTGTATCAACGCTGTGCTGAGGTTATAAACACTTATTTCAGATATTTTTTTTTTCGTATTTCAAAGCCTCAGTCTCATTCGCTCTTAAGCGGCTGCAAATAAGACAGTGAAACGAGCCGATTCCAGACCGAACCATTCAACATGCAAGAATAAGCGACGAGATATAGATATAGATATATAGATATAGATATATATATATATATATTCTTTAGGCATGAGCACTGATGTTGTGTCGCAAAATCTTCTTACATTCAATTGTATTTGTCTTTATTTCTATACGGTATGCCCGTCATTAAAAATCAGGAACAATCCATTTCAAAACTAAAGTATACATGCAGGCGAGCGAGATCAATGCTTGCACGCTGCGCTGGAAGGTGTTAATGTTACACTTCGTGCTTTTAGCACATAGCCACAGGTTGCTTCTGTTCAAATAGGGTCACCTTTCCCGAATGTTATTACATCAGCACATTTCAAATAAATAATCTCAAAGTGGCCAAATACTTAACTGTAAAATTAAGCAATACCGCTGCGAGCAAACCCGCCCAGGAGAGCTCCCTATCCACAGTATAGCCCCTCAGGGGGAAAAGCTGGGAAAGGTTACTTCTGATTCATCAAGTTTCTATGCCACCCACAGCTCATCATGGAAATCTCAAGTTACAGAAAATAATTCTATCAGACAGATCATCGTTCTGCAAACAGGGTGGGAAAAAGAACAATGTTAAAAACAAAGCCGTGTTCTCTTTCAATGATAAAGAACGGACATGTGATCTGCGCTCTACTGTTACAGCGCTGCGCCTCTGTGTTCATCAACTGTGATCAATGATGGGATGTTTGGGAAACTGATCCCGGACGTGTACCCAGCAATGGAAAGAACTGCATTACAAAAGAGTCTGTGTGCAATATTAGCTACATGATCCGGACTTCAGCAATAAAACAATTACATCATCATCATCATAATTGCACAGCCATGTTCCAGGGTTATTTCCTCAATGTGTGGTAAATCAGGGCATTGAAATGTTAAGGATAAAGCCGGACTGTAGCTCCTCAGGGATTGGAATATACCTACACTATGCCTGATCGCAATGGGAACCTGCCGTGCTGGAGAAGCCTTCGTCTGATCTCTGTATTAATAACCTTTCTATCCACTGATGTCCTGCACACAGTGACAACTCAGTACTCAACAGAGCCCTAATGAATACAAACCGCTGCTGTTGCAGGAAGATGAAGCCTGAGCCTTGTAATGTTTCAACTCAAACATTTATTGATTGTCAGGAAAGTGTGTGTGTGTGTGTGGGTGTGTGTGTGTGTATAAAGTGTGATTCATTTTATAAAAAATAAAAAGGCAAGAATAGCGTTGCTGTGGTCAGTTTATAAGAAAGCCGAAGAGGGGTTTCTCTCTGATGGGATGCGGTGGGCAGCAATACTGGTTCTGACACTGTCTTCACTGGGAGCAGACCCCTCCCGTCTCACAGCAGCTATTCAGGACAGCTTGTGTCTCCTCTCTCAGCAGGTTCTGTGTTTGTTACTGTGCTCCCTGGCTCACAGGAGTCTCGGGTCCAGGTTGCTGCTGTGTTTCAGCAGTGCGATTCGCTCCCTCGCTCACAGCAGGTTGACCCCATGCTTCAGCAGCTTCTGCTTGGCTTTCCCCGGCAGAGCGAAGGCGCTGTCCTGGGGGTTGGGGACGCCCGAGTTCCTCGGTGGAGACGCAAGCTGCTGGAAGAAGGTCTCCTGGGACGTGTTGCGGGTCCCGTACACCGCCGTGGAGGCATTCCTGTGCGGGACGTTACGAACACGGGATAAACACACACACATACAACTAAACAGCTAACTGTGTCATACAGAAAGATTGTGTGTGTGTCTGAACCATAGAGCACAGACAAACACAGACTAGCCTCTAGAACCAGACACACACGCACAGAACTTAACCAGACACACACAAACACTGCCGAATCAGACAGCTATACAGACTCCCACAGAAACACACACAGACACAGGAACACTGCCGAATCAGACAGCTATACAGACTCCCACAGAAACACACACAGACACAGGAACACTGCCGAATCAGACAGCTATACAGACTCCCACAGAAACA
>NC_054555.1:27899193-27962306 GCF_017654505.1 Polyodon spathula | reverse complement strand
CAGGTACTGGTACCCTCTGTAGCCAGGATACTGGTAGCCTACCCAGCTGTGGCAGGGAGAGAGAGGGAGAGAGAGGCATCAATCTGCTGGTCTGCACTGGGTCTCTTTATATCTGCACTTCAGTGCTCTTGGGTATATTAAGTTCCCTATTATATTATATATAGCAGTACAGACATAGGATGAATTTCCTAACCTCAAGTGTATTCAGCAATAAAGACTCCCTTTCCCTCCCAGTACATTCTAGTACTCCACTAGCTGTGACTCCCAATGTCTCCCAGAACATGCACAGACTAGCATACTCAGGTTTGGCAAGGGACCCTCTATAATGTATCCAGTACACTGAAACTCCCCAGTGCCACCAGCATAGTGGCACAGCCTCATGCCTCCCTCCCAGTATGGCCAGTAATGTGACACAGTCCCATGCCTCCCTCCCAGTGTGCCCAGTCCAGTTCCCCAGACTCACGTTCCACCGGGTACCCTCACGCTGCCCACTCGGTCACAGAACCCGTAGGCCCACAGGCTGGGCACGTCGTCCTCGTGGATCTCCATCGTGTTTCCCTTGAAGTCAGTGGACTCGAACAGGCAGATCTTGTGCTCCTGGTTGTCCTGTAGGGGGAGGAGTAGAGGTTGTGAGTTACGTTAGTACACTGAAGCTCAAGTGATTTAGTTTAAATGCATATAAAGTAAAATTGCAGGGTGCAGAGAGCAGGTTTTAGAGTGCAAGGTGCAAGGTGCAGGGAGTAGGTTTCAGGGTGCAAGATGCAGGGAATAGGGTGCATATTTAAATACTGCAGTGAAGTGCTCTCACTGGCAGAGAGATTTGAAAAAATCTGAAGAGTCTTGCTATTTTTGCACTGGACAGCTTCTCCCGTGAGCAGCGGTGTCTGCACCGATAGAGGGGGGCCGCTGCGCTGAAGGTGCTTACCATGCAGAGTGGGCGGAAGGACATGAAGCAGTCGCTCCTGTAGCTGTTGGACCAGCTGTCCCAGCGAGGATACTCTCCCTTCTCCAGGATAAACATCTCCCCGCGGAAATTATTCTGCTCGAAGGCAACCCAGCTGGTGAGAGGTACAGACATGGGGAGAGAGAGAAGGACAGAGGGAGAGAGGTGGAGGGGGGAGGAGATGAAAGAGGAGTGTGAAATACCCTGTTTAATCCGATCTGTTTTGATGGAATATCAAATTGCGCACAGCGGTGTACTCACGGTCCGCACTCGATGCGCACACTGTGCACTCTGTCGAAGCCGTGGTCACTCAGGTTCACACACTCGTTCTGGAACTCCATGTAACGGCCCTGGAAGTTCTCTTGTTCATAGACGATTATCTGGAGGAGATGGGGAGAGACAGCAGGAGCAGGGTTGAGCCTGTGCACCGATGCTTATATTTAACATTGATCGACTGACCATGTAAAACGTGTGGTGGGAGGGGCTGTCTGTCTGTGTGTGTGAGAGAGGGAGTGTTGCTTTAATGTCTATGTGTGTATCTGCTGCATTGTGCTGTGTGTATGCCAATGTGTTTCTGTGAATGTTCTGTATGCCACTGTGTTTGTATGAATGCTCTGTATGTCAGTGTGTTTCTGCATATGTCTATGCTGTGTGCACCTGTATGTGTGTGTCTGTGTATCTGTGTGTGTATCTGTGTTTCTGTGTATCTGTGTGTGTTTCTGTGTATCTGTGTGTGTGTGTCTGTGTATCTGTGCGTGTGTCTGTGTATCTGTGTGTGTATCTGTGTGTGTGTGTGTGTGTTTGTGTGTCAGGGAGAGAGGGCACTCACCTTGTAGGACCCCATGCTGGGCTCCCCAGTCTTGGTGGCCTTGCCGGCAGGGTTGGGCGCAGGGGTGCCCTGGCTGGCAGCTGACTTGGGGGTCTGAGACATCTTGAGGTTTGCAGAGAAAATCTGAGGGGGGAGGACAGAGAGAGAGAGAGAGAGAGAGAGAGAGAGAGAGAGAGAGAGAGAGAGAGAGAGAGAGAGAGTGGTCATCTGTCTACACCATGTTGAATTTGGTGGCTCTCAGATCCCCAGTGCTCATCTATCTACACAGAGTTGAATTCCTCACAAGCAGTTCATTTTGATTAAATTGCATTAAAGTATTCCCCCTTCAATCTGCTCTTAAGGAAGCTGTGATTCTCTGGAGTAGGTCAAACCACACCCTCCCCTTCCCTCTGGCTCTCCCAGTAGCTCTTCCTGTCATCTGAACCCAATGAGCTCTGAATCTCAGGCATGAAGGGGATTTCCAAGGCCACAGTATACAGGAGGTGGAAGTCTCGCTCTCCCATTCAGACCCACTTCCAGCTGGGCTTTGTCTGGGAACAAGATCCCAGCTGTGAAGCCAACCAGACCCTTCCTGATGAGGGTTAAACCCCAATCCTCAGCCAGGGGTCCTTCAAATGAATTCCCAGTGGAGAGCCCGGGTATCCTTACTCCACTGTGCCACAGCTGCCCACAAATTAGAATCAAGCATTTGGAAAACCTTTCCTTCAGCAGGAAGGCAGTGGATTGAATTCAGATCTCCTATCTCCTAGTCCTCTACTTGAACCGCTAGGCCAGCCTGACTCTCTGTAGGGAAAGTTCACACAAGCCCTGCTATTTATTAGCACTGGTGGCCACTGTCTGTCTGTTTGTTTGCTTGTTGATTCATTGATTAGTTTTGATGGTTTAGGATTTGCCTGCTCTGCGCTGCTTACCTGAGCTGCTTCTTGCTGGAGAGGCTTGCTAGAGCTGGTGGCCTGTGTGCCTCCAGGACCCCTTTTATACGTTGGCAACAGCAGCGTCCTGAGAGTCCAGCACAATGGAACTGCCCAGGTCATCAGAGTCCAGCCAGCAAAGCCGCCCGTCATCACATCTCCCAAAGCGGCCAGCCAGCTGGAAAATCCTCAGGGCCCGGAACGTGGCGGTAAGCACTTTGCATTGTCTGCCTTGGGCCCAGGCACCACTCCCACAATGGAAAGTCCTGACGGGGGGGGGGGGATTTTCTGTGACAAAGAACACTAAGATATAGAGAATGTATAGATTAGAAGCCATGAAATGTATAGGGCAAGGCCATCGCTGTTTAGAGGAGCAGTCAGCTGTCAGCTGTACAGGGATTTGTTTTCCATAATGTAATATTATATATCTATATTAGAGGTACTCTGATTAATCAAAGCCAAAAAATGTTGTGTCTCATTTTGTGGCCGTACAGTTTTGTAAAGTGCTCTAAAACTATATTTAGATGTTCTGCAATTTCATTTATATTTTCAATTACTTTCCGTTTAATTCCAAGCGCCGAAGACAATTCAAATACTGATGTTGCTAATTCACTACTAATATACACTTTCAATATTAGATATGCTGCTACTGTTGCTGCTGCTTTGAAACTGAAGCCTGTGATTAGTCAACCAGGTCTGCTATAACTTTTCTAGTTGACTCATTAACTATTTGGAGCTACCCCTAATCTATCTATCTATCTATCTATCTATCTATCTATCTATCTATCTATCTATGTGGCATGTTGTTCTCTTTCCCTTTCAAACCAGTGGACATGCTTTTTGGGGTCGGGTAGGTCCTATTGAACAGGGAGATGAAGTGTGGCAGTTTTATCAAACGAACAATCCAGCAATGACAGGAGGGAATGCATTATGCGCAGATAGCGTGTTTGTTGGCTGTGAGCGGCTGTGCTGTAAGTGTTTCCCATGCAGGAAAGCCTAGCCCTTTGCACAGACCTGGTCTCTGTTGAGCCAGCAGGCATGTTGGTGTAAAGAGCTTTCAGACTCTGAAACTAGATCCCGGGGGTTAGAGACAGCTCTGCGATTCAGTTCTACACTAACTCTCCCCCTGGCACTTGTGAAAATGTACACCTCAGTGAGCCTGGTCTGCTGAGAATCAATCACTCAGTAAGAACCAGCCATGAGTTCCTACGGGCTTGCGAGTTCTGTTGTGTGAGTGATTCCCGTTCAGGAAAGCTTGAGGAATCCTGCAGTGAGCCCAGTCCCTCCTACGAACACACGAAACATATCGCAGACCCCTTCTACAAGTGTACTATAGTACCAGCACAGCAAAGGGCAATCAAACACAGTGAAAGCATAGTACAGCATAGTACAGCATTGTAAAGAATAGCAAGGTATGATAAAGCATAGTAAGGAACATGGCAAACCAGGGTACACTATGGGAAATGCAGAGTATAACCGTGGGGAAAGCATGGGGCAAAACTGCAAAAAGTGCAGTGCAAAAATTCTGTGGTATAACTAGTATAAGGGACAACCCAACACATAATAAATACTATTATTGATACACAAGTTTAGTTTATTTGTATTAGTTTTTTGTGTGTGTGTGTGCGTGCGTGCGTGTGTGTGCATGTGTGTGTGTGTGTGTGTGTGCATGTGTATGTGTCTCCTGCGTGGTTACCCTGCCTCTCTAATAAACCCTGGATAAACCCTCTCTGCCCTGGACCTGCAGATAATTAGAGCTGGGATTCTGTTACAGTGATCTCACATCTCAGAGGCAATGCGGTTACAGCTTAGCCTAGAAAGAGGCCATTAGTTCTTCTTTGAGCTGGTGAGCTGCATCTCCAGCAATAGGTCTGGTCCACTAAAGTGATAGCCCCACTAAAGCGATATGTCCTAGTGGAGCAGCAGCGGGCCCTATGGAGACGGAGCCCAGCGTGCACAGCTCAATGTGATGTGCTTGCACTTCTATGCATCGGAGCCCATCTCTATAGATTAAACTCTTTGTTGGAACATGAAGCTCCTCCCCAGTGCTGAGCCCGTGGTTTCTGTCGTCCCCCCTCCCCTTGGGACGGGTTCCACAGGAGGCTTTAAAAGGGCAGGGAGAGTGCCAGCCTGCACTCTCTCTCACAGCAGGAAGTGCCCACGGGACCGCAGCGAGGTGAGTGAGCCCCGCGCCTCCTCCCGTCACCCCCCTGTCTGTCCATCCTGTCTGTCTGTCTCTGTCACAGTCCCAATCTCTCGCCCACAGAGTTTTCATGCTTTCCTTTCTCTCTCTCCTCCTCCTGTCTGCCCTTCTCTCTTAAACTTTCTTTCTCTCATTCTCCCTGTCTCTCCCTCTGTCTTTCTCTCTCCCTATTTCTCCCTCTCTCTTCCTATCTCTCTCTATTTCTCCCTCTCTCCCTATCCCTATTCTCCTATCTCTCTCTCCCCCTCTGTCACTCTCTCTCTCTTTCTCCCTCTCTCCCTATCTCTCTCTCCCTATGAGACATGGTCCTCTCTGGTTCCGCACGGCTTGTGCTCTCAGCGGACAGACCAACCGAATCCATGCAGAGAGGCTCTCCAGAAGAACAGTGTCTCTTCTCTCTCTGGAGATCTCATGTATTTGCTGTCTAAAAGAATGAGAGTTTATTAAATTTTATTTCTTTATTTCAGAAAAATGACTCACCACTGTACCAAATTCTCTGGCCACTGGAAGGTAAGCCCTCTACTCTCTGAGACACCCCCTCTCAGGGACAAGGTGTCTTCTATTGTTGATTGATTTTATTTAGTATTTGAGGACAAACCCTCACAATCTGGCTTTCATTTGTTAAACTGATCGTGCGTGTTACAAATCCAGAGGCCAGAGGGGCTACCCACTTCTCAAAGCGTCCCTTAGTAAAAGCATAGCATAATGTAACAAAGCATAGCAAAAACATGGCAAAGCATAGGTAAGCATTGTAAACCACAAACAGGTGCGACAAAGCCAACACATGGCTATGGTAAATGCCTGGTATATCCATAGGGAATCACAATGCTAGTCCCCCTGATTGGAAGTGTGGTATATGTACCAGCAAGGTGGCAATGGGACCTAAATGGCGAGTTTGATTGTCCTGCAGATCATCGTTTGGGATGAGGAATGTTTCCAGGGCCGCAGACATGAGTTCACCTCGGAGTGCTACAACGTGATGGAGTTCGGCTTCGAGACAGTGCGCTCCTTCCGAGTGGAGAGCGGGGCGTGAGTAGGGGGACAGCGGGCTCGGGATCACTCGGAGGGGGAGAGGGGGAAGGGTGGGATAGCCCAATCATAAATAAATAAAAGCTCAAAATGCTTTTGATTTGGAAATATGTCCGGTTCATTAAAAATCAAACGAGCGTCTGGTTCATTTTAGTTCTTTAGTGTACTTTTGCAATCCAGTGTGGGTGACGCTTGTCTTCTCTCCCCGCAGCTGGGTGGGCTATGAGCACTCAGCCTACCAGGGCCAGCAGTTTGTCCTGGAGAGGGGGGAGTACCCACGCTGGGACGCCTGGAGTGGCAGCAATGCCTACCACATCGAGAGGATGACTTCCTTCAGACCCATCGCCTGCGCGGTAAGCCAGACCCCCTGCTTCCCACTCTCCTGGAGTCCCGAGCCTTCCTAATGCGTGGGTCCCTTACTGTGTATCCACTTTGCAGTGAGCATTGCTGACTCCATCCTAGACACTATGATTAGGTATTTAACTGTCGTGCGTGGTGACCTCACAAGAGGATGAATACAAAACTCTCCTCTAGTCAAGTCTAATCTCGCGCTATTGCATGTTTGGCACTTATGGGTGGTGATTATTGTGTTTTGGCCCCCCACTGTTCAGCAGTATCCTCTCCTCCTCCTCCTCTCCTCAGAATCACCGCGAGAGCAGGATGAGTATCTACGAGCGTGAGAACTTCCTGGGCAGGAAGGGGGAGCTGAGTGATGACTACCCCTCCCTGCAGGCCATGGGCTGGTGCAACAACGAGGTGGGATCCTTCCGCGTGCAGAGCGGAGCGTGAGTACAGAGCTGTGCAGATACCAGAGCAACTCCATGTAGTGTAGCGTGCTGGAGGCTCTGTAAACTTAACTTTTCGTGCAAGATCTGCACATTAACCGAGATCCTGTGCTGGTCTCCTCCACAGCTGGGTGTGCTACCAGTACCCTGGTTACCGTGGATTCCAGTACATCGTGGAGTGCGACCGCCACTCAGGAGAGTACAAGCACTGGCGAGAGTGGGGATCCCACGCACAGACTTTCCAGGTGCAGTCCATTCGCCGCATCCAGCAGTGACCTCCCTTCAGATCCACTGTGTAAATAAACACAACTAATAAAGGGTATTTGTATGAACTGAAACCCCGGCTCTCCTGGGTCTTATCTCAGTCTGTCGCTGCCTCACAAACACGCGCAGTAAGAAGCAATCTCCAGCGCTGTAAGGAAACCCAGTGATGGGGTAAGCTGTTGGGTTATGGATAGTCATCACATTGAAGTTGGAACAATAAGTGTGGCGGGGGGGGAGGGGGGTTTGAGGAGGGCGTGTATATTATGATTGTGACACCCGGGTTGACCAATGGCAGACCGGCACTGCATCCCATCCCTGATCCTCTGGAACTGCCTTTGCCACACCTCAGCAGATCACCAGCTCTGTTCATTTGGTAGGACAAATATTTTTGTTTCCTTTTTTTATTTGAAGCACCCTTGTATTTGGAAACTTGTATCAAAGGGTAATCTGGATTCCTATCATGAGTGAGCAAATGAATAGTCTGTTTGAGGAGCTGATTAAAGAGAGAGAGAAATACTTCCTCTGCCTGGATAGAGGGCTTTCTGCTCCAGAGCCAAGGGGAGAGGAGAGGAGAGGAGAGAGGGAGCAATAATAGCTGCAGAGTTTTCTGCCACAGGGCCAGTGACACACAGGAGACGAGCCCGACTCACAAATATCATTCTGTTTATTTCATGAGAGAGCGAGAGACAGAGATCGGTTCAATAAGAGACGTCAGGCACAGCTGGTTCAGGGAATCATTCCTTGCTTTATTAAAGGCTGTCGGCCGGCTCTATTCAGTCCTTGCACAGCCTGCTGGGAATCCCATGGTTCTGCTCATTGTACTCGGCTCTGGAGAAGCACATGGCCGCCTGCCTGTCGCACTCACAGATGAAGGCTTCACAGGGGTTGTTCTTGGCTAAGAGAGAGAGAGAGATAAGCAGTGTTAGACAGAGAGAGATAGAGAGGTGAGCAGTGTTAGACAGAGAGAGATAGTTAGAGAGGTGAGCAGTGTTAGACAGAGAGAGACAGAGAGGTGAGCAATGTTAGACAGAGAGAGATAGTTAGAGAGGTGAGCAGTGTTAGACAGAGAGAGACAGAAAGAGATAGAGGTGAGCAGTGTTAGACAGAGAGAGATAGTTAGAGAGGTGAGCCGTGTTAGACATAGAGAGACAGAGAGATAGAGAGGTGAGCAGTGTTAGACAGAGAGAGATAGTTAGAGAGGTGAGCAGTGTTAGACAGAGAATGAGATAGTGGTAAGCACCAGAGATCACAAAAACTCCAACATGCCAGCGACGCTCAGAAAACCAGCTCAGTAAGAACCACAGGGGGCAGGCAGCGCTGGATTGTGAAGCATGTCGTGTCCTTTTTCCGTTTCATATTTTTCCTTTTTTAAAAGCAGTCACAAGGGAGTAATACAGTGGAATAGTTGTTTGCCTTTGTCTTAAGTAGGAAATCAATTCAATTCAGGCCACTAAGATTTCAGTTTACAAAAGCTCCCTTATTCTGAAAACTCAATGTTGACAGGTATGACAGAACTGCATTCTTTCGAGAACCGATTTAGATCTTAAGCTCTCTCAGCTGGTCCGTCACTGAAAAGCCTGGCACCTATACTGAAACACAAGGGCAGCCTGATAGTGACAGGTGGCAGGGCGCCCCCGGTGGCGGCACTCACGGCTGCAGGTGACAGTGGCGTCTCTGCAGGTGTAGGAGTAGATCTCGGTGTACGGGTTGTCGAATATCGGCCAGCAGTCCTTGTGCTTCAGAGCCTCGCTGTAACAGTTGTCGTGGACCTGGCAGCACCTGCAGTACCAATACTGTCCATTAGAGGGCAAACAAGTACGGGGAATGGTTTAACCCTTTCAAGGTGTTCTACTGGTCAAAATTACAACCAGGTCATTTACAGCAGGTACAAGAAATATATATACTAATATATACAATATATATAACAATTAAGATTTGCATTTGGAACCCTGCTTCCCTCCCCTCTGCTCCTCTCTCACCTGTCCAGCTCATCCACAGGGGTCCCGGAGCCCCCCAGCCCGCAGTAGCAGCCGTAGTTGTTGTAGTCAAGGAGGGGCCAGCTGGAGGGCATTACGCAGATGATCATGTTCCTGAATTGCCAGACCGCAGTGGGTATTAACTGCGCCCGCGCCGCGCCTAGGGGGTATAGAGAGCTCACAGTACAGAACTAGCGCACACCACACGCCACACAGCAATACTATTACTGAACTATAAAAGAGCAAGTGAGAAAGTTTAGAGGCGTTCTAAACTTCATTCTACTACCTTGCAAGAGCTGTTACATTTTCACGGTATTTGCAAAATCATCAAAATGCTGTGTTTATCTTATTATTTTTGTAAGGTGTTGTGACTAGGATTTCAGGAGCTGCTTCTCGGTTCTGGTTGTCTGTCACAGACGTATGCAAGGCTAGATCAGCCCCAGTGTCTTTCTATTAGTGCCGGTACTGTCTACAGCAGAGCAGTGTCAGAAAGAGGAGACGCGAGTCCCATTACCGCTGGTTCTTGCTTGTAATCTAGCATGCATCACTGAGCACCAGGACATCAGTCTCAGCTATCCGGCATCCACACCTGGTTCTTTCCCACTAAAACAAACACAGCCAAGCTGGTTCATTCAAAATGCTAATTCAAAACTCAAAAAGAATCCCTCACCAATGCAAAGTAGGGTGACCAGGAGAAAGAAGGACCCCATGCTGTCTGTTTGCAGTATCTTCCAGGATACCCGGAGTTGAGTTCCGAACCCACGACTGACAGTTTGCAGGCTGGCTCTCCTGTATTTATAGCCAGTTAGTGTCCTTGGACCTCCCAGAGTTTTCTCCATGTGATAAACATGCTAGCTAACAGCAACACACAATCACAGACACACACTTGTGCTTTTCCCAGTACATGGGTGACTGCAGCCAGTCAGCCTGGGACTAATAGCAGGAGACAGGTGTGATAAAAACAAGTTTACAGGCAAGTTCAGGAAGCTCAGGGGGCTGAGGGCTGTGCTGGGGTTACTGCTGGTGCTCAGGTTAGACACACAGACCCTGACAGCCAGGGGGCTGAGGGCTGTGTTGGGGTTACTGCTGGTGCTCAGGTTAGACACACAGACCCTGACAGCCAGGGGGCTGAGGGCTGTGTTGGGGTTACTGCTGGTGCTCAGGTTAGACACACAGACCCTGACAGCCAGGGGGCTGAGGGCTGTGTTGGGGTTACTGCTGGTGCTCAGGTTAGACACACAGACCCTGACAGCCAGGGGGCTGAGGGCTGTGCTGGGGTTACTGCTGGTGCTCAGGTTAGACACACAGACCCTGACAGCCAGGGGGCTGAGGGCTGTGTTGGGGTTACTGCTGGTGCTCAGGTTAGACACACAGACCCTGACAGCCAGGGGGCTGAGGGCTGTGTTGGGGTTACTGCTGGTGCTCAGGTTAGACACACAGACCCTGACAGCCAGGGGGCTGAGGGCTGTGTTGGGGTTACTGCTGGTGCTCAGGTTAGACACACAGACCCTGACAGCCAGGGGGCTGAGGGCTGTGTTGGGGTTACTGCTGGTGCTCAGGTTAGACACACAGACCCTGACAGCCAGGGGGCTGAGGGCTGTGCTGGGGTTACTGCTGGTGCTCAGGTTAGACACACAGACCCTGACAGCCAGGGGGCTGAGGGCTGTGTTGGGGTTACTGCTGGTGCTCAGGTTAGACACACAGACCCTGACAGCCAGGGGGCTGAGGGCTGTGTTGGGGTTACTGCTGGTGCTCAGGTTAGACACACAGACCCTGACAGCCAGGGGGCTGAGGGCTGTGTTGGGGTTACTGCTGGTGCTCAGGTTAGACACACAGACCCTGACAGCCAGGGGGCTGAGGGCTGTGTTGGGGTTACTGCTGGTGCTCAGGTTAGACACACAGACCCTGACAGCCAGGGGGCTGAGGGCTGTGTTGGGGTTACTGCTGGTGCTCAGGTTAGACACACAGACCCTGACAGCCAGGGGGCTGAGGGCTGTGTTGGGGTTACTGCTGGTGCTCAGGTTAGACACACAGACCCTGACAGCCAGGGGGCTGAGGGCTGTGTTGGGGTTACTGCTGGTGCTCAGGTTAGACACACAGACCCTGACAGCCAGGGGGCTGAGGGCTGTGCTGGGGTTACTGCTGGTGCTCAGGTTAGACACACAGACCCTGACAGCCAGGGGGCTGAGGGCTGTGTTGGGGTTACTGCTGGTGCTCAGGTTAGACACACAGACCCTGACAGCCAGGGGGCTGAGGGCTGTGTTGGGGTTACTGCTGGTGCTCAGGTTAGACACACAGACCCTGACAGCCAGGGGGCTGAGGGCTGTGTTGGGGTTACTGCTGGTGCTCAGGTTAGACACACAGACCCTGACAGCCAGGGGGCTGAGGGCTGTGTTGGGGTTACTGCTGGTGCTCAGGTTAGACACACAGACCCTGACAGCCAGGGGGCTGAGGGCTGTGTTGGGGTTACTGCTGGTGCTCAGGTTACCCTGACAGCCAGGGGGCTGAGGGCTGTGTTGGGGTTACTGCTGGTGCTCAGGTTAGACACACAGACCCTGACAGCCAGGGGGCTGAGGGCTGTGTTGGGGTTACTGCTGGTGCTCAGGTTAGACACACAGACCCTGACAGCCAGGGGGCTGAGGGCTGTGTTGGGGTTACTGCTGGTGCTCAGGTTAGACACACAGACCCTGACAGCCAGGGGGCTGAGGGCTGTGTTGGGGTTACTGCTGGTGCTCAGGTTAGACACACAAACCCTGACAGCCAGGGGGCTGAGGGCTGCGTTGGGGTTACTGCTGGTGCTCAGGTTAGACACACAGACCCTGACAGCCAGGGGGCTGAGGGCTGTGTTGGGGTTACTGCTGGTGCTCAGGTTAGACACACAGACCCTGACAGCCAGGGGGCTGAGGGCTGTGTTGGGGTTACTGCTGGTGCTCAGGTTAGACACACAGACCCTGACAGCCAGGGGGCTGAGGGCTGTGTTGGGGTTACTGCTGGTGCTCAGGTTAGACACACAGACCCTGACAGCCAGGGGGCTGAGGGCTGTGTTGGGGTTACTGCTGGTGCTCAGGTTAGACACACAGACCCTGACAGCCAGGGGGCTGAGGGCCTGGGGTTACTGCTGGTGCTCAGGTTAGACACACAGACCCTGACAGCCAGGGGGCTGAGGGCTGTGTTGGGGTTACTGCTGGTGCTCAGGTTAGACACACAGACCCTGACAGCCAGGGGGCTGAGGGCTGTGTTGGGGTTACTGCTGGTGCTCAGGTTAGACACACAGACCCTGACAGCCAGGGGGCTGAGGGCTGTGTTGGGGTTACTGCTGGTGCTCAGGTTAGACACACAGACCCTGACAGCCAGGGGGCTGAGGGCTGTGTTGGGGTTACTGCTGGTGCTCAGGTTAGACACACAAACCCTGACAGCCAGGGGGCTGAGGGCTGTGTTGGGGTTACTGCTGGTGCTCAGGTTAGACACACAAACCCTGACAGCCAGGGGGCTGAGGGCTGTGTTGGGGTTACTGCTGGTGCTCAGGTTAGACACACAAACCCTGACAGCCAGGGGGCTGAGGGCTGTGTTGGGGTTACTGCTGGTGCTCAGGTTAGACACACAGACCCTGACAGCCAGGGGGCTGAGGGCTGTGTTGGGGTTACTGCTGGTGCTCAGGTTAGACACACAGACCCTGACAGCCAGGGGGCTGAGGGCTGTGTTGGGGTTACTGCTGGTGCTCAGGTTAGACACACAGACCCTGACAGCCAGGGGGCTGAGGGCTGTGTTGGGGTTACTGCTGGTGCTCAGGTTAGACACACAGACCCTGACAGCCAGGGGGCTGAGGGCTGTGTTGGGGTTACTGCTGGTGCTCAGGTTAGACACACAGACCCTGACAGCCAGGGGGCTGAGGGCTGTGTTGGGGTTACTGCTGGTGCTCAGGTTAGACACACAGACCCTGACAGCCAGGGGGCTGAGGGCTGTGTTGGGGTTACTGCTGGTGCTCAGGTTAGACACACAGACCCTGACAGCCAGGGGGCTGAGGGCTGTGTTGGGGTTACTGCTGGTGCTCAGGTTAGACACACAGACCCTGACAGCCAGGGGGCTGAGGGCTGTGTTGGGGTTACTGCTGGTGCTCAGGTTAGACACACAGTACCCTGACAGCCAGGGGGCTGAGGGCTGTGTTGGGGTTACTGCTGGTGCTCAGGTTAGACACACAGACCCTGACAGCCAGGGGGCTGAGGGCTGTGTTGGGGTTACTGCTGGTGCTCAGGTTAGACACACAGACCCTGACAGCCAGGGGGCTGAGGGCTGTGTTGGGGTTACTGCTGGTGCTCAGGTTAGACACACAGACCCTGACAGCCAGGGGGCTGAGGGCTGTGTTGGGGTTACTGCTGGTGCTCAGGTTAGACACACAGACCCTGACAGCCAGGGGGCTGAGGGCTGTGTTGGGGTTACTGCTGGTGCTCAGGTTAGACACACAGACCCTGACAGCCAGGGGGCTGAGGGCTGTGCTGGGGTTACTGATTCATTTGCAGTATTTCGAGATGTCCAGGGCCTTGTATTCAGGGTTGTATGCAGACCTGGAAGAGCACAGGTCATTGTTGGCTGCAGGGAGAACAGAAACACAGTTACACGCACAGAAACACAACCACACACAAACACAACTAAACACATGGAAACACAACCACACACAAACACAACTACACAACTACACACACAGCAACACAACCACACACACAGAAGCACTGCTAGACACACAGAAATGCGTGTCATCCCCTCTGCCTGTCTAGCAGGCTGTCCACAGGGAGCTGTGGCTGTCAAGCTGTCTGCAGCCCTGCGCTGCAGTACAGGACACCTCCCACCCCCCTCACAGTCTCCTTGCAGAGGCACAGACCCACTCAAAGAGAAGGGGGCTAAGGCACGACGAGTCGCACTCACTGCATGTCACTGTGGTTCCTTCGCAGGTGTACGAGTAGATCTCCGTGTAGGGGTTGTCAAAGATGGGGAAACAGTCTGGGTTGTTCATTGCGGCAGAGTAGCAATCATCATGGATCTTACAGCACCTGGGGGTGTATGAAGAGAGGCACAGGGGCGTGAAACCCAGACCAAGCATCCCAAAAGCACACTCCAGTGCATTCTCCTGCACAATGTAGATAGGAGCTTGTATCACACAGCGCACTACGCACTATTCTCTGGATATCACCCCCAGCAGCAGCCGTAGTTGTTGTAGTCGTGCAGAGGGTCACTCCCGGAGATGGTGCACTTGATCAAGTTTTTGAACTGCCACAGGGCTCTGAGGTCAGCTGAGACCACGCTTACTGGGGACAGAACACAACACAGCCAGCTCCATTAGCACCAGAGCACAGCTTCCAACAGCACTGCCTTTACCCTCAGCTACTGCCTCTCCTTCAGACCAGGAGTCCTGCTGCTGGGCTAGGCTGCTTTCTACAGCAGCACAAGCACACGACTCGCAGGCAGCTTCTGAGATCTCACGTGAAATGCAAGGCAAAGCTAGACGGAAGTCAACCAAGCAGACCGACGTGTGCCTGGAAGGTGGCACCGGTCGAAACGCTCGTCTGCTTGACTTGGTGAAACAGGTCACCACGGCGCTCACTGAAAAAAGCTGCTTGAATTTCTTACTTAGCTATAGTTTTGCCTTCGATTTCTGATTGTTTTGAAATTATGAAACATGTAAAATACAAACATATGTGTTTTATAAAAATCCTACTATATACCAATCCTAGCAGCATTCAAACCAAGTGCAACTCTAGTATATACCAGTCCTTATAAACATGTATTTTTCTTTTTTCTTTCTCCACTGTGTCTAATCCACTCACCGGCGGAGTTCTCCCCAACACACTATCCTGCTCTAGCATTAACCACACCAGCAGAAATCACTCAAAGCAGTTTGTCTGCCTGTTAAAAGCAAAGCTACGCGTGCTGTGTTCATCTTACTCTTTCTGCTCTGAGTACCATAGGCTGCGGATATAGCCGGACTCCTTTTTATATCAGGCACTGACCTCGGCAGAAAATCACACACAAAAACAAAAAAAGACGCAAGTGTTATTTTTCTCACGCCAGATATCTTCCAGTATTTGTAGACGCTAACTATAGGAAAATATTGAAGGTCATGATAATAGACCTGCCTGGTGTGGCCTGCTCGGGAAAACACTGCATAAGGAGTGAACGAAGCAGAAGGGTGCTTTCTTGCATTCTGGCAAGCTGCAGGTCTGCTGAGCCTTCTGTCAATCTTCAAGTTCCTCGTCAGGTTAAATGCAGGAATTTGTTTGGTTTCCTGGTTTAGGTCAGCCAGGGTCTCCTCGGCTCATCGCTCACCAGTGACCCCTATAGTCTGGCCTGGCTCCTGCGGGCTAGCCTGTAAGCCGCCTAGAGCTGCATTGTCCTCCGACGCTGTAGCTCTGAGGTGGCTGCATGGTGAGCCTGCAGCATGAAAAGAAGCAGTCAGCTGACGGCACACACTTCGGAGGACACCCTGTGCTCGTCTCCACCTCTCCCGAGTCAGAGTCAGGGCGGTGGCAGTGAGCTGAGCCTAAAAATAATTGGATATGCCAATAATTGCAGATTACTAAATTCAAAACTATACTGATGTTGTTTTCATGGCCGTTGTCCCATGTTATCTCTGGAAATTTTCTAGAATTACAATTTGTTCTGAGAGACAAAGCACCTGCCAGACCTTGAGAGTGGGGTGGGGGGGGGGGGGGGGGGGAGTGTCTGTCCACAAAATGACACAATTAATAGATTAGCCACCACATTCGTGGTATTGTCACACCCCACAAAATGACTGACATTAGGAAGCTCACAACAATTAGAAATGAATTTTTTAAAATATAGACACTAATGAATAAATAAATAAATATTAAACATTAATTTTTTTAGATGCATTTATTTAGATTTTCTGTATATAACTATTGATAGAACATTACAGCACAAGCACATACACTATTTTGGGGTCTTTGATTGCAAAACTGGAATCTGCTTTATCCTATGAGATTTTTCTGATAAGTGTTCCATAGTACATGTTTATGGTCTCTTGGGAGAAGACAAACCACATGGCAAGAGAACTGGTCTTTTCTGGAGAGCAAACATGTGTATTAAAGGAATCAAGTGTGTGCAAGTGTAGAGAGTGGGGTGGGAGGGTCCCGAGGGTGGGGCTCCTGGGGACCCTGGCTTGTGCATTGGTGGGGTCTTGCTGTTGGGTTGTGAGTTGCTGTGGCTGATCAGGAGTTGCAGTTCTTCTTTTTGTCAAAGCCCTTGAACTGCTCGTTGTAGGGAGCCTGGGAGAAACAGTGAGCTGCCACACGGTCACAGTCACAGATAAACTTCTGACAGGCAGTGTTAGAACCTGGAGGGAGGTGGAAATGAACTGTATTCAGCACAGATCAATTCAATTTACTGCAGCGTCTTAAAATCTACTATTGCACCAGGACCAACACATGACACCAACACAGGGATGTAAAGAAGACTCCCATTGCATATCTGGTTAATCCAGTCCTGGTTTTACTGCGAGTTTAATAAGACAGACCTGGGCTTGTTACCTGTACACTGGGGCTAATCAAGCTTGTCGTAAAACCTGGAATGGATGACACCTGCTATTCAACAGGAGTCCTGTTTCCATCCATGCAATACAGAATACAATAAATAGCTATTACTGGCCTCCCTGGGGTTAGGTTACCATTCTGAAAGACCTCCAACTGTTACAATCGCACAACACAAAACAGACCGACTCTCCAATGAAATAAGAATAAAAAATTAAAATCAACTAGCATTATCAAATCAAAGGTCTAGACCAGTGGTGCACAATTCTGGCCCTGGAGATCCAGAAGGAAGGGTCTGTATGAAGCCCAGGGCAGGAGGAGAGAGGGGACACTTACTGTCGCAGGTCACCTGTTTGTTGGTGCAGGTGTAGTCGTACACCTTGATGTAGGGGCTGTCGACCAAGGGGCGGCACGCTGCGATACTGCGGCTCTCTCGGTAACACAAATCATGAGCCTTACAACAGCTTGAGAGAGAGAGAGAGAAAGCCCCCCCCCCTCAATGATATTGCTGCAACAAACAAACAAGAAGTAGGGGCACTGTAACCCCAATGTTTTATAATCAGCCCCTGTTGTGGATATCCCATCTTTATATGGCTGATCCCTTTATTCTAAGTTACCTGTTTCTGCACAGGTTAACAACAACCACAAAAACCCTTCATAGCTTGAGTGGCTATGGTAACTCCATGAAATAATCTTCCTATACTGTAGATTTATTCCCGATTATGACGCATCCTCCCCTATACAGACTGCCCCCATGCAGAGTTCCTCCTCATCTCCCTACCGGTCCACCTGATCGACTGGCGTCCCCGAGCCCCCGAAGCCACACCAGCAGCCATAGTCGTTGTACTTTAAAGGGTTGCTGGTGGACACGGCGCACTTGATCACGTTCCCGAACTGCCAGAGGGCTCTGGGCATCAAGGCAGCCTGAGCCACAGACACTGTGGAGAGCAAGAGTGAGAAAGGAAGCAGGCTTTCTGTCTGTCTGAGCACGCACACAGACACGCACATTCACCCAGGCTGCTACTCCAATGCTAAGGCACATGAACTAGCAGCCACTGTTTCCCCAGAGTCACTTACCGGCCAGGAGCAGCAGTAGCAGGGTGTTGGTCATGCTGAGGTGTGTTCGGCAGTCCAGAGCATCCCCGTGCAGCTCTATTTATATCACCCTAAAGGGGCTCACCCTTGTATGTGCAGCAGGGATCGAAACCATCACTGCACAATCTCACCTCACGCAACAGTTTTGGCTCATTATTCACGCTTATCGGCACCTGTTTGTTTAATCTGCAGGAACACAAATATTTGCTGGGTTGTTTTCATGATAGATTTATCACGCATCAAACCAGCTGACTTTTTCTTTTAGGGGTTGCTGTGCTGAATTGTAATGTTGTTCCCCCTCAAGGACCTTGAGACACAGAGCTAGTAATGAGGGATCTGCGAGCTGAAATAGAGCCTCGCTGAAGGCACTGTGCATGGGGAACAGCAACTCAATAAAACAGTGACTGGCCCATTTCAACAAAGCAGCTTCCACAAAGTGTTAAAATGTGAAAGCATGTGTTCTACTGCACTTGTCATCTTGGCAAGCCCTCCCCACCACACTTCGCTATCCAGACTGCATGTATATTTACAGTGTTTCCCATGCCTGGCTGCAAGGTGAAGGCTGTCCATGATATTGACCTGGCCTTGGTCTTCACAGGCGGGTGATCGCCAACAGCTTCAAGGTAACAACGTCCAACACGTCTCTGCTTGCAAACAGACTTCACCCTCCACACACACTTCTACCCTTAAACGCAGAGCAGAAACTGAGCAGTGCAAGACTCATGCATTCCACATGTTCAACATAGCAAGAATAATTACTGGATATGCATCTGCACAAACCAAACCCTTTCATCAACAAGTCTTTTTTTGGAATTGCTCTTATTTGAAATCGTTCTTATGAGCAAATATCCAAAATCGAACTCACTTTTAAATGTAATTATTTACTGTAATCTTTATTTTGCTCTTATTAGAATTTGATCTTATTTTCCGTTGAGCCGTGTGTTTTCCTGGTGCTTGCCTGAGGATTTTACAGCCATTTTCCATCTGTGTGGCTTCCGAGGGTCTATAAACAGACTGCTCATTCCCTAGGCGCGCACATGCTGCTGTTCCCAGCGTTTAAAAACCAGCAGGCAGCCGGAGACACACAGCGATCTGAGTGTCCCCAGTGACAAGACTTGGACCGCAGACTGCAGCCACGGCTACTTAGAGGCTTGCGAGTCAACATCGTTAAAAATCATTAAGACGATAAAAAATAATAAATAAATAAATAAAACAAAACAAGCCAACAAAAATTCAATGGAATGTTTTAAAATAATTTATTAGGACTTTTAAAATGAAATCTCAGAACAAAAAACAAAACAAAACAAAAAAAACACAAAATGGGTTACAGTTTTGTTGAAGTTTGTCAGATTGTAAAACAAAGTACTGGCTTAAAATATACAAACAGTTGATAAAACCACACCAGCTACGCACCCCTGTCCCTGGCAGTTACACAGAGCACACAGCAGGGGGCGGCTTGTTATGAATCCCCACCCTTTAGGAACAAAAATAACAGCTTCATTTTTATTTTTTATTTTTTTTGTTTTTAAATAAAATCTGAGAATGCTTTCCTTGAATGCCACTTATTTCTTTTAGATAAAATAACTTATTGCTTCTGTAAAAGAACTACAGTATCGGTGTCGCCTCGTAGCCTTTCCCAGGGTTTCAACTCCCCAATGCTCGTCAGTTCTTTCAGACTGAGGTAGTTCTATCCCTTAACCAGTTACCTCCCCACCCCTAAACTGTGCAGGGATGGTGGCTCTGTTTACCAACAGACAGGAAGCCAGCCTCAAGACCTTCATCCCAAACTACATCCCCCAGAAGCCTCTGGGGGAGCTCAACTCAACCAATCACAGCATTTAAAATCCACACTAGTTTGCAGTCCTATGAAAGACAGTACCCAAAACCATTCAGTAGACATAAATTCTGATCATACAACTGAACAGGGCTGTACATTTGTCTTCATCATTGATTACGTACCAATCAATAGTGCTTGTAGTTTTTTGTATGTATCCGTACATGTGCTTAAACAGCGGATTCAAATTTCTGAATGTCAGTCTTAAATCTAGTTTCGGATTGTTTTGGCTCTCATGTTTACCCAGCTTAAAAAGGCCACAGCCTTCCCTGACAAATATTACAAGAGCTGAAACTTATCAAAAGAACACAGCCAAGCCGAGACGCCCAGTGGTTTCTATAGCAACCAGCATCTCTCCTCTGAATCCAACACCTCGTTTCCATGCACCATTCAACCCGGGTTCAAAACCCTGTTGCCCCTGATACCGCGTTTCCATGGTAACTGGGCCGACCAGCGTTGGCTGCCAGTCCAAGCAGAAGGCAAAGCAATACCATCCATCCTTTCGCTTCTGTAAACAAATTAATGTCACTTTAACTGCAAGGCCTGCTGGGAAAGGACCGCCAACATCCGGCAAAAACTCTTACTGCATGAAAACAGAGTTTTCGTTCAACTCGGGGAGACTATCAATGGGGGCTCAGGAGCACTGCGGGGGAACTCTGAGCAGCTCAGACTGGCCGTCAATCTGTGCTCATGGAAACAGGGTAGAATTAAGGTTTCTGGCCTTGCTAGGCCAGCCTGACGCAGAGCCTGTGGGTAGCTCTGCCTGGTAGCTGGACCAGCTGCTCAGATAACTGTTCTCACAACCCCTTGCTTCAGTTTGTCCTTCATTTCAGTCAGAGGTCTTTTAAAAATAAAATACAGTAACTTTGTAACAAGAAAAAAAAACAAAAAAACAAACAGGAAGTACTGGCAATCTGTTAAGATGATCTAGTCTAGTCCTGCTACTGTGCAGGCCTGTCCTACAGCTCAGACCTGCCCCTCGATTTTCAAACTCTACCATACACAACAGCAACTCTGCAGCCAGCCAACACAAATTCAGCTTGAATTATTTACAATATTTTACAGAAAAAAAACTTCACCAATTTTGGAAAAATACTTTCTTGATTATCATAGTGTTTTCAAAACTACCAAAATATACATTTTTTTGTTCAAAAGTGATGTTTCAATATTTGACGCAATATTATTTATTTTTTTTAAAAACCTGAAATTTACAGAAAAAATATCCAATAAGCTTCTTTAAAAAAAAAAAAAAAAAAAATTATAACAATAATAAAATTAATAATAATAATAATAATAATAATAATAATATAATAACCCTTTTCTTTCTTTCTTTCTTTCTTTCTTTTTCTTTCTTCTCTCTCTCTCTCTCTCCCCTCTCTCCTTGGAGTTTGGTGATCGTGAAAATGCTTTTGTTACTTCTGGACAAAATAATTAATTAACCCAAAACAAAAAAAACTGAAAAATCTTAATGAAAAAAAACAATTCTTAGCAAGTTTCTAACAAATCACAACACATTATTTTTTTGTTTGTTTTAAAGAAAGCACTACCTACTTCTAAAAAGCAAAGACAAACTGACAATAAAAGCTTAAAAATGCTACCACTGCGAAAATAAATACAAGAAAGAGGGGGAGAGGGAGTGATGTTAGTACAGGAAGGGGAAGAGAATGATCTTCAGTCGGTGGGCGGAGTCAGTTAGAGCTACTGCAGTCAAATCAGTGTGCAGCTTTGTAGGAACGCAACAATAGAAAGAAATTCATTGGTCCACAGTAACTTTAACCCCGCCTTCTTACTGGCAGAGAGGAAGCCTGAAAAAACAAACAGACAAAAAAAAGAGAAATTAATACAAGTGCTTGTGGGTGGAGGCTGGGTGTGAACCAGCGACCCCGCGCAGCGCAAGCCAGCGTCTAAACCACAATGCAGTAGAGCCAGGCTGGTCTTTCAACCTTCTCTCACCTCACCCGCTGGGGGCGGGACACAATCACGCAGCACTGCCTCAAGTGCACGGTTTCAGGTTAGTTGTGGTTGTTTTGCCTAAACCTATAACGACCGGATTCAAGAACTGGGTCGAACTTCCAGTCCACCGCACACATGCATTGAAGAAATCGGTTGGCTTTTCAATGGCGCAGGCAGCGGGGTTACACACTGGCAGAGAATAGGATGTAACACCGGGGATCTGAGAGCTAGCGCGCTCAGCACAGTGCTGAGTTCTCCACTCTTTTGACTGTACTGGGCATTACAAAGCAAAACAGGTTCAATACAGGAAAGCAGTCCGCACCTCGCCCCGCTCTCTTCAGTGGTAGCCGTTTGTGAAAGCTGTGGCAATCAATTGGCCCTGCAAATGAAAAAAAATAAAAAGATTAATAACAAAATCAAGAGGTTAATTTATCTTAGATGGGCTGCCATTTTTCAAAACAGAAATTGCACTGACCCCCAGGCTGTGCCCAAACCCAGTGCTGGGGGCGGGGCTGGCAGCGCTGATGTAACTGCCGACTCCAGAGTCCTGATTGGCTGCGGCATACAGTTCAGCCATGGGGCCGGGGCTGCTGGTGCCAAGGAAGCCCCCAGTGCGAGTCTGGGCGGAGCCTGCGAGAGGGAGAGGAAGAGTGAGACGCTTCCAGTGCAGCCCTGCCAGCAACACACAACAGGAACGCTACAGACCGAATGGAGCCAAACACAGTCACAGTGCAGGTACAGCGCTGGCTCTACTGAGCTAACACAGCCAAAGCTGGGACTCTGCAGTGCCAGCCAGGTACATGCACTGGGTTCTTTCAGCCTCTTTACAATACCTTATTAGAAATCAAGGGCTCTATCCTGGTTAAAAACATACATGTGTGCTACTCTTAAATCACTACCCTAAAAGGGTTACCACTGAAGCGATCACTGTAAAGACAATTCACCTTTGAGATAGCATGTAAAAAAACAAAAAAAAAAAAAAAAAAAAAAAAAACACAGCTCCCTTACATCTCAGATTTGACTGACATTTCGTCCTACATGACGCGTGTTATGAGGAATAATACAACTTCTACATACCTGGTGAGAGAACAAAACAGCACCCCCTACCTGCACCTCTCACCACTGCAGCCGCTGCAGCTGCCGCCGCCATTGGTCCATACGCCGTCAGGGGGATCGCTGGGAAACAAGCCAATGAGAAGAGGCATGAGAGAGCGGCTCGCTGGCGGCGTGCAGCCTGCTACACAACACAACGCGCTCCCTGCAGCGCTGAGCAGCTTCACTGCCCCCAGCGCTCCTCCAGCAGACCCTGGCAAAGCCAGCGCCGCTGCAGCCCAAGTGCAGCAAGGGCTTTGCATGGTTAATCTAAAGATGACATGTTTAGTATACAAGGTTCTGCTCACTAGAAGTGGAAATATGTCTAAGCATGCAGTTTCTTTCTGGAGTTAGTTCGTTATGATGCCATTGCTTTGTGATTGTCCCAGTAAGTACGCACACCTAGCACAGTTTTTATTTATAGCACTTGCTGCGCACGTTTTCTGAGGCTGTGTTGGTTTGCCAGACACAAGGAGGAGCCACAGGCTTGTCACAGCGCTGCTTCTTAAAATTTAAATCTCCGAGGGGAATCCGGCCACAATATACTGTACGTGTGTTCAGAAGTGCAGAGGCAATTACGTTGGACAAAAACAATCACAAGGTTTTTACACCAGTTACATCATTTGGCTTTTTCTGCATAGCCCTTTAAACCATGTGTGCCACTCTCGCACTGGCTAGGTGGCAGCACGGTGCCGCAAGCCTCGCTGGTAAACACGCTAATCACTTCTCTCACTAAGTGCTGACAGCTACAGGGGGAAAGCAGACACTAGGATTGTACTCGTAGCTAGTAATAATATTATACACAGACACTAGGAGTTAACCTGTACCTAGGATTCAGTGTGGTACTGTCCATTGGAGCTGGTGCTGAATAAACAGAATCGTTTCCATCTGACCCAAAAACAATACAACGATCCATTACTGCGACTTAGAGGAGTCGGTTCACTGCTCCACAAATGAAATGCATGCAGCGTTTAGAAATCAAAGAGGAATTCTGCTACCAATACACATCACAAGTTTATTTTAAACAACGCCATTAATGATATTGAAGATTAAGGATTTCTGTGACCTTCTGTGCAAACTCATCCCAATAGCAAAACATATCAATACTCATTAGTTTCTACAGTCAGGAAGTCAGAAGGCAAACACCTGAACGTCTGAATGGTGCAGCGCGGGCCAACTGAGCAGTTTATAGGCTCAATATCCAGCTGCACTTGCATGGTGTGTGACCCCTGACTTGCAGTTGTAATTTTAAAGCCCTTCTCTCCCACCCTCTCCCCCTCAACACCAAGGCAAAGAGAAGGACTGGTAAGCATGCTGCTTGTAAATTCCAGGAGAGTGAACTAACCTGTCATCTCAGAGGGGTGGGGTGAAGTCAGGAGGGGGGTCCTCTCTAAATGGAATTCTAGAATAGAAATGTAAAGAATTCTTTAAAATGCAGAGAAAGAGAGAGATAGAGGGAGGAAGGAAGAGAGGAAAGGGGGCAGTGGGGTTACTGGATCTCTCAATACACAAACAAACCTGCAGGTAGCTCTGGCACTGGGGTTTGGGGTTTGGGGTTTAGGGTTTAAAAAGACAATCAATTGAAAACACAGAGTTCTAAATAGCAGGAGCCATCAGCAAGGGCTAGAGCTAGAGCCCCGATCTGTCTGCCTGACGCCCGTCAAGGGGAGGAGCTGTAAGCCTTGCCCATCACGACTCCGCTGGGTGATCACGCTGGCAGTGCAACAAGCCCTGCATTTAAGAGAGTGCTCAGCTCTCTCCACTGCCAGGTTTGACTGTGTGGGTTTCAAAGCCCTACAAACTGCAATCAAATCCATGAAATTTACAAGCAGCCAACGGGCACCAGGAAACACCCTTCACAGCACAAAGTCCATATTAAAACAAGCAAACGAGAAGCAGCGTTCCCTGTGCGTGTGAGCGGAGGTGTGTGCGAGGAGCTGGGCTGGCCTGAAGACACTGCTTACATCCAAGACATCTGCACTCAACACAATGCAGAGAGATGTGGTTTGAAGTTACACACCCATCTACTGGAAGTGACTGTAACTAGATGGGTAGATTCGTTGTGAAATACCAGTGACGGACCAGTCTGACTGCTTGCTATTTACAGGCAAACCTGTTACATTGGCTGCTCAAGCGATAACGTGAAAAATGACCGATACAGTAGGTAGGTAATCCTGCTTTACAGGCTGGCAGCTTTGAAAGTATTCCAAATATCTACAAATCTCTTCCATTCATTCCTTCATGTGCTTTAAGGAGCGGTGAATGGGAGCTGTGGAGATTACTCACCGGGAAACTGGTAGGTGTAGCCAGGAGTGAGGCCAGTGTAGCCGCGACTGGCATAGGTAGCAGCTTGGAACCCTGGGTAACCTAGAAAAAGACCACCAACACACTAACTATACAGTCTGCAACATCGCACTATACCAAAAGTTATGACACTATCACAGTAAGACGTTATTGTTTTTTTTTTTTTATGTAGAATTAACTGCTTTGGTGCAACCGAGTGCTACCGTAATGAACTGACCAAAAGATCAGACGATGGCGTTACAGCAATGTAGCATTATAACAAAAAGCAGAAATTCAAGCCAGCAGATGGCGCTGGAGAAGCAGGCTCTAAACTAGGAGATGGCAGGGACACAGTCGCTACACTTTGCTCCAGAAGATATTTTACTGGAGCAGTATCTAGTAACTGCACTGCTAGTGCAGACAGCAGGAGGAGGTGTGTCTAAGTGTCCTGCTGTGTCGCTCTGTACCTGCTGTGTTTACAGCAGCCAGGGCTGAGGGCTCCTTAGCCAATCGCAGCGCAGTACTGATCCCTCCAGCCCAGGATAACATGTGACCCTAATCCAGGGAATTAGACAGAAGGGCCCCCAAAGGACAGCGGCTCTGTGCTGCTGCTCCCAGTGCAATCCGTTGCCTTGGTGCGAGGTTGCTGCTTAAAGCAAACTCCCACAGACCCAAAACTAACTCAATGCTGAGACTCTGCAGTATTCACAGGTCTCTCTCCAAGTCACAGCCTCCTCCTGGTTTCTCAAAGGGTATTTCGCGCATGGATAGCGATCTCTTAGTCCCGCTGTCTTACCCAGCATGCCGATTCCCAGCATGAACGCGTCCATCCCGTACGGCATCACTCGGGACCGCCCCCTGGCAGAGCCAGTCGGTGACATCACTTCCTTCGGCTGGGCCTTCTTGCACTCCACCTGCAACAAAGACACTCAGCAATGAGACATGCCCCCCCCCCCCATTAACAAGACAGCCCACATGTCCGATCCCTCCCGTGCTGCGATTGGGTACTCGATGGCTTATCCCAATCCCTCGCTCCCCAGGGTGCTTCTACTCACCATCTTGTTGTTGATTTCGTGGAAGTGAATCTCGCACACTTTCTCTACAACGTCTTCGTTTTCAAATGTCACAAACCCAAAACCTACAAACCAAAACAGAAAAGAAATGAGAAAAGTAAGTACCACACTGCCCCCTGAACCTCAGCTCTAACCACTAGACCACTCTGCATCCTAGAACCTCAGCTCTAACCACTAGACCACTCTGCATCCTAGTCCCACAGCTATAACCACTAGACCACACTGCACCCTAGTCCCACAGCTATAACCACTAGACCACTCTGCATCCTAGTCCCACAGCTCTAACCACTAGACCACACTGCACCCTAGTCCCACAGCTATAACCACTAGACCACTCTGCATCCTAGTCCCACAGCTCTAACCACTAGACCACACTGCACCCTAGTCCCACAGCTATAACCACTAGACCACTCTGCATCCTAGTCCCACAGCTCTAACCACTAGACCACACTGCACCCTAGTCCCACAGCTCTAACTACGCCACACTGCATCCTAGTCCCTCTGCCCTCCAGTACCCCCTTGGTTATCAGCTCCCTCCTCCCGGTTCGCTCAGAGATCTCTGGCCTGTGAACTCCAGGATGGAAACCCCTGACTCCGCACTCCCACCCCCTTGGCGCTCCAGGGAGGAATTAGCGTTGAGCTGCTCCCCGTCACAATCGATCTGTCTGCTGGGCTGAGCAAACAGGTTTACTCTCTAAGCTCTGATTAACCAGAAGGGCTAATTAGTCCAGCCTCATTCCACTTGACCATTTCAGCAAGTATTGCTGATCCATGTCCCTTCCAAAAAAAATACAGCACTGCAGCCAGCCAGCCTGGGGAAACCAAGACTCACAGTGCACCCCCTCCTCTGGGTATCCCCGACACTCAGGCACCTGGGGCTGGAGTTGCTGCATGCACACGTCTGTGCCTTTTTAGAAACGTCCTTGTTTTTAAAAGCCGACGGGGGCTCAAAGGGTTTACTTTCCTTGCACTCCTTGTCCTGGCTGTAAATGCGAAGAACAAGAGTAAAAACACAAAGAAGCGAGGAGGCAGACAGGGACAGGAGACCCACCTCTGTGTCTGTTGGTCGTCTTGTCGAACATCAGCATGGCATCATCCACCTGAGGAGAGGAAGCGAAGGGAATTCAGGCACGACAGGCAGGCAGGCAAACAGCAGCACTAGAACGACACACGCTAACATAGCGCCACATATCCCCACATGCAGAGCGCCATGTGTTTCACCATACAGGGTTACATTCAAATGATAGGGGAGGGTATGACTATGCTTTCATACCAGCGTTCAAGAACCGTTTGCTGAACTACGCTATGGCACTTTGGGTTTTGTATCCCAATGTAAAGGATACATACCTGTATTACAATATGGTATATCATGTAAAGAAAGCATCACAATTCAGTGTAGGGTCAGCTGAGCAGGTGTGTGCTGGGACAGTAACCAGAGCACCACCAAGAGGGAGAATTGCATTATAATAGAGCACAGAACTGGCGCTTCATTTACTTCAGAAACTCGCAAGCAAGCAAATGCTTATTTGACTAGGAGTGCTGGAAAGAGAAAGAAGGAAAGCAAGTACATGAAACATGCGAACAGAAGAAAATGTATTAACGAGAGGAAGTCAGTGCTAGTCCAGTTCCTAATGGCTGAGCCATTTCAAAACTTTTGTCAAGTCAGGTTTTAACTCAGTGTTAACAGCACTGCTAAGTAATCTCACCCAAACCCACACCACTCTGTCTAAAGAAGTGTCTCCTAGCCTCTGTCCTAGAGAAGACAGCGTACTGCGTCAAAGCAAAACTTTACTGGTACTGAAACTTTAAGAGCTTTTAGACAAGGACTGCTCCAGCCCAGGTCCCAGCCATGTCACAGTGTAATGTAACCCAGCAAACCTGGAATGGGATGACCTTGTAGGACTGGCGCTTCCCCTGCTTCAGAGTTCCAGAAGCACAGTCCCCACAGTGCCAGAGAGAAAAAGGGGACACTCTGTACACCCCCTCCGAACCACAGTTAACAACCGCCCGCCCGCCCCCCCCCTGAATTACTCACAGTGCTGTCAGTAAATTGCAATTCAATAGAAGTTTTCAAAAGGTGAGGGGGAGGGGGGGATAAATAAGCTTTTGACAAGCCCAGCGTTCATTCCCTTCCACTTTCTTTCTGCTAAGTTTGCCGTTGCCATGAGGACCCAGCAAAGAATTTTCATAAGACTCGAGCCCCTCGACTCCCCTCTCCGCTCCAGCGCTATTGAAGAGCGTGGGGCTTCTCAGCTAACAGGAGCAGGACAAAAGAGCCCCCAATTCTTTGTTCTATCCTGGCAAAGAGCACGTCCTCTCTCTCTCTCTCTCTCTCTCTCTCTCTCTCTCGGCAATAGTTCTGAATTAGTTCTCCTTTTTTTATTTTTTTGGAAAGTAAGATCTGCTTTTTAATATTTAACTCCCCGCCCCCCTCTGCAACTTACATAACTTACTCTCTATAAGATTACAATTTCTAATTCTGATTTTACAGAACTTTATCCTACTGCCCACAAAGGCAGTGCGAAACAAACTCCCAGTCCGAATACAGCAACACAAGCACCAGAGCGCCCTGCAAAATATTACAGGACCCACAGTCCGAATACAGCAACACAAGCACCAGAGCGCCCTGCAAAATATTACAGGACTCCCAGTCCGAATACAGCAACACAAGCACCAGAGCACCCTGCAAAATATTACAGGACTCCCAGTCCGAATACAGCAACACAAGCACCAGAGCGCCCTGCAAAATATTACAGGACCCACAGTCCGAATACAGCAACACAAGCACCAGAGCGCCCTGCAAAATATTACAGGACTCCCAGTCCGAATACAGCAACACAAGCACCAGAGCGCCCTGCAAAATATTACAGGACTCCCAGTCCGAATACAGCAACACAAGCACCAGAGCACCCTGCAAAATATTACAGGACTCCCAGTCCGAATACAGCAACACAAGCACCAGAGCGCCCTGCAAAATATTACAGGATTCCCAGTCCGAATACAGCAACACAAGCACCAGAGCGCCCTGCAAAATATTACAGGAAACTAACCCAAAGCCCTGAACTGCGGCACACATTTTTGCACGGCAATGCTAAATACTGCACCACACTGCTACACACTGCAGCAAAGACAACCTCTTCACAGTTTAGAATGTGCTTTGATGTAGGTGGAGGAAATGGTATCATACCCCTCCTACATGAACCAAACTATTTTAAGAGGAGAGGCAGTTAAAGAGTTAAAAGGCTTCTCTTGGATTGGCTCGAACCTGCTCTCTCTCTGTCTCTGCACCCCGCCTCCGCTCGCGACATGGGAGGTCGCGTCTCCATGAGGAATTCCAGGAAAGATCCCGCCCTTATATACAAATTCAAAGCAGAAAAGTAAAGCAAACTTTTAAAGTTAACACCAGCAAGATCACCTAAATTAAAATTTTGAAATACTACAAGAAACTCGATAAAGACTCTGTAAAGAAGTGGTTTTTTTTTTATTATGAAGTATTTTTAATATGTATGGAACAGTTTCTCCTTTTAGTAAAACCAGCCCACCCCAAGTGTCACTCTGCCCAGGGCACTCCCTGAAGGTTCTGGAAGGTCCTCCTGGGTGCAGGATTCCCTGCCAACTTGAAAAGGGATACGGCAGTTAGATGACCCGGAGCTCTGGGACAGAGGGCTCACTCGCGGGCACTGACATTTCCAGAACGGCTAAAGGAGGGTCTGGCCTTCCAATTGCTATGAAGAGATGGCCCAACCACTACTCAACCAGGTTTGCAAATGATCAAGGCAGTGAAATACCGTAACAGTACAGGGGCCCTTTCCTGCTAGCGAAACACCCACCCGCTCCTGCACTCTGCAGCAGTGTGGATCAGTTGATAAGGGCAGGATCACACACCGCTCCTGCACTCTGCAGCAGTGTGGATCAGTTGATACAGGCAGGATCACACACCGCTCCTGCACTCTGCAGCAGTGTGGATCAGTTGATACAGGCAGGATCACACACCGCTCCTGCACTCTGCAGCAGTGTGGATCAGTTGATACAGGCAGGATCACACACCGCTCCTGCACTCTGCAGCAGTGTGGATCAGTTGATACAGGCAGGATCACACACCGCTCCTGCACTCTGCAGCAGTGTGGATCAGTTGATACAGGCAGGATCACACACCGCTCCTGCACTCTGCAGCAGTGTGGATCAGTTGATAAGGGCAGGATCACACACCGCTCCTGCACTCTGCAGCAGTGTGGATCAGTTGATACAGGCAGGATCACACACCGCTCCTGCACTCTGCAGCAGTGTGGATCAGTTGATACAGGCAGGATCACACACCGCTCCTGCACTCTGCAGCAGTGTGGATCAGTTGATAAGGGCAGGATCACACACCGCTCCTGCACTCTGCAGCAGTGTGGATCAGTTGATACAGGCAGGATCACACACCGCTCCTGCACTCTGCAGCAGTGTGGATCAGTTGATACAGGCAGGATCACACACCTGCTCCTGCACTCTGCAGCAGTGTGGATCAGTTGATACAGGCAGGATCACACACCGCTCCTGCACTCTGTAGCAGTGTGGATCAGTTAGGAGACAGGCAGGATCACACACCGCTCCTGCACTCTGCAGCAGTGTGGATCAGTTGATACAGGCAGGATCACACACCGCTCCTGCACTCTGCAGCAGTGTGGATCAGTTGATACAGGCAGGATCACACACCGCTCCTGCACTCTGTAGCAGTGTGGATCAGTTGATACAGGCAGGATCACACACCTGCTCCTGCACTCTGCAGCAGTGTGGATCAGTTGATACAGGCAGGATCACACACCGCTCCTGCACTCTGTAGCAGTGTGGATCAGTTGATACAGGCAGGATCACACACCGCTCCTGCACTCTGTAGCAGTGTGGATCGGTTAGCAGACAGGCAGGATCACGCATCACAAGCCCCAGGCAGCATTCCAGACGGTACTCGCCGCCTTTAATCCCGCTATCCCGCTCACAGAACAGCGGGACAGACACATCGGGAAAGGGGGGTAAGCGCAGTGTTCTACCTGTTGGGGGGAGGCCATTCTAAAGGGGGGCCACATGAGCACGCAGAGAAGGGGCTGTAGCGCAAAGCACTGACCACCAAGACACTTGTGTTTCTGTTGCAAGTCTGATAAGTTTGGTGTGGTGGCCCAGTTTCCTGACCGCTTCAGTTTTATCACACAGAGAAGCCTGATCCAGAGACGAAATGTATATCATATCCCAAACAGAGGAAACCGGATCCAAGAGACCCAATGGCCAGTTAAAACAGGGATTAGACACGCAGCCCTCATAGCTATTCACTCTCCCAGACAAAAGACAGCTCATTGCCTGCCTCTCTCACTCCTCCCTCCTGCCTCCTTGGGACCTGCTCTCTCAGTCCCAGCTTCCCTGCCCCTCCCCTCCTCTATGAGCGACACCTGAAGGAAGATCCTGCACCTGGTGCATTGGCAGATCCCCACTATGAGCCTGTTTCCAATTAAAGCAAAGGTTTTCACATTCCAAAATAGTTCTGAGGGTGTACTATAACTGCAGACAGCCAAGCATATCAGTTCTACAAAGCCTTGCAGCAAGAAGCCATATCCTTCCAAATTACTCAAACAAAACATGAATTTAGCCGCACCTTCACAGACTAAAGTACAGCAAAACCTCACGCAAACTATGTCATAAATGATTTGTGATGTGAAACTGTCACTCTGCTCAAAAAACTGTCTATAAAAACGTACTACCTTTTACACACTAGGGATGAAAATCAGGCCCGTTGCAGAGCACTTTCACCCATTCCAGCTTGCTTTGCCAGTGTGTAGATAACAAGCTCAGGCGTTTCTTGTTAAAATTCTAATGAAACCAGCATTGGATCAAACTGCTATGCAATGGGGGCCTTACAGCCTTGCCCACTTCTAGCCTTCTTGCTCAATTGCTTTTGTTCATTGTGCTTCTGTGTATTGAACTCATGTTTGAAAGTTGCTCTGTTTGTTTTTTTTCTGTGGGTTTCTGACCAGTTTTTCTTGAAAACGAGATAGATCTCTAAATGGGGATGTGTGTGTATATATTATATATATATAATATATTTATATATATATATATATATATATATATATATATATATATAATTACACACACGCTCCTCTGTGGAGTTCACTACAGCCTCAAACTGGAAGGCCAGTGTTAAGATAACTTCTAAAAAGTTTTGCAATAAAAGCAAGCTATACATACAGGTATATAAATAAATAAACAGAAGACAAGAAAGGATTCCTGCCCCAACAAGCAGTGCTTAGTCACAAGCCCTACAGAGGATTCCGGGCGCCATAGCAACCGCGGCAGAGATTAGCAGGCTGTTGTGCAGCAGCCAGGCAGCCAATGAGAACAGAACGTTTTTCAAACACTCCAGCGCTAAGTCTGAGTGGCAGCCATTCCGGCGTTAACCGTTAACTCTTTTTGTTGTTGGCGTGAATGCCCCCCTGCCGAGTGCTGTGGCTCTCTCCCTCTCTCTCTCCCTCTCCACTTCACTCCACTCCACTCAGGCGTTGACCGTTAACTCTTTTTGTTGTTGGCGTGAATGCCCCCCTGCCGAGTGCTGTGGCTCTCTCCCTCTCTCTCTCCCTCTCCACTCCACTCCACTCAGGCGTTGACCGTTAACTCTTTTTGTTGTTGGCGTGAATGCTCCCCTGCCGAGCGCTGTGGCTCTCTCCCTCTCTCACTCCCTCTCTCGCCCTCTCCTCTCCATTCGGACAGCTATATCGTGCCAGAGCTGAATTAGACCCGAACAAAAGAACCTGCCTGGGATAGCTCCGCTAGGCCATGTAGCCATGGCAACCGCAGCTTGAAGGAGGGAGGCCCCATCACAGCTGTTCGATCAGATTAGTTCAAGCTCTGATAATCCTCTCCCCACCTTCAAAAAATAACAACAAAACTCTACAGCTATCTACAGCCCAGCGATCTCAAACCAGGGTCTGACCTCCCTTAAACAAACAAACAGGACAAAAAAAAAAACAGATGGATTTGTGACCTTATAGTTAAGAGTGAGGCAGTGTGATCTCATAGACAGAGGGGCTGAGAGGGAGGCAGTGTGATCTCATAGACAGAGGGGCTGAGAGGGAGGCAGTGTGATCTTATTGACAGAGGGGCTGAGAGGGAGGCAGTGTGATCTTAGAGAGGGGCTGAGAGGAAGGCAGTGTGATCTTAGAGAGAGGGGCTGAGAGGGAGGCAGTGTGATCTTATAGACAGAGGGGCTGAGAGGGAGGCAGTGTGATCTTATTGACAGAGGGGCTGAGAGGGAGGCAGTGTGATCTTAGAGGGGCTGAGAGGGAGGCAGTGTGATCTTATTGACAGAGGGGCTGAGAGGGAGGCAGTGTGATCTCATAGACAGAGGGGCTGAGAGGGAGGCAGTGTGATCTCATAGACAGAGGGGCTGAGAGGGAGGCAGTGTGATCTCATAGACAGAGGGGCTGAGAGGGAGGCAGTGTGATCTTATAGACAGAGGGGCTGAGAGGGAGGCAGTGTGATCTTATAGACAGAGGGGCTGAGAGGGAGGCAGTGTGATCTTAGAGAGAGGGGCTGAGAGGGAGGCAGTGTGGTCTTAGAGGGAGGGGCTGAGAGGGAGGCAGTGTGATCTTAGAGAGAGGGGCTGAGAGGGAGGCAGTGTGATCTTATAGACAGAGGGGCTGAGAGGGAGGCAGTGTGATCTTATAGACAGAGGGGCTGAGAGGGAGGCAGTGTGATCTTATAGACAGAGGGGCTGAGAGGGAGGCAGTGTGATCTTATTGACAGAGGGGCTGAGAGGGAGGCAGTGTGATCTTAGACAGACGGGCTGACAATTTCAATTAGACTACTTGAGCAGAGCTCAGCAGCTCTTGCTCCCAGTGTGGCAGTGATTACAGTGGAAAAGTCATACTGAGCTGAACCATTACAAGCCTCTCCACTTACAAAACACTTCAATCTCTACTTGCTTCTGAGACCATTACCGGGCCAGTGCAGCCTGGGAGCTAAAAGAGGTCCACTGATTTCCCAAAAGACCAGCAATAGCAGGCTTGTTGTTATGTTTTCTCGTATTTCTACTCAGAGCCAGGGAGGCACTAGTGCCTGCGTCGTGTATAACAAGACACCCAGCAGGAGCTACACTAGACAAACCAGCCCCAAGATCAGCAAACACTTAGTGCAGGTAGAACAGTCCGATTTCTATTTAGCAGGTGCATTTATCCAAGGTGACTTACAGAGACGAGGGTGTGTGAACTATGCACCGGCTGCACAGTCACTTACAACAACAACAACTCACCGCGAGTCAGTGTGCGAGTCTCCTGGTTACAAGCCCTTTCCTTTAACCACTGGACCACACAGCCTCCTTACACAGTCCGATCAAATCTGCTTTAGGTGCAATTTCTACAACGATTACAGGTCAATTACTGTCCAAAAGCATTTCATAGTCATGCCAAAAATGTGAGTAATGCAAGCTTCATGTTTCTCAAAATGACAAGTGAAAACAATATAAAAAAGAGAGAGAGAGAGAGAGAGAGAGAGAGAGAGAGAGAGAGAGAGGAGAGAGAGCGCAATTGCAGAGCTGAGGCTGGTTGCAGAGTATTAAGTTTAAGTATAACACTAAAGGATACAACTTCCCATAACTAGGCTTTAAGCTGCTTTCTGCAACTCCCTTAAACTCAAGGGACACAAGGGGAGGAGTCAGGGACAGGAACATGCTGAGAGGAGGTGTGGTGATGAGGAGAGGGGAGGAGCCAAGGACAGGAACATGTTGAGAGGAGGTGTGGTGATGAGGAGAGGGGAGGAGTCAGGCACAGGATCATGCTGAGAGGAGGTGTGGGGATGAGGAGAGGGGAGGAGTCAGGCACAGGAACATGCTGAGAGGAGGTGTGGTGATGAGGAGAGGGGAGGAGCCAAGGACAGGAACATGTTGAGAGGAGGTGTGGTGATGAGGAGAGGGGAGGAGTCGGGACCCACCTTGCCGAACTGATCGAAGTACTGCTTGACGTCCTCGATGGTGGTGTTGACAGACAGGCCACCCACAAAGATCTTCTTCGTCCGGGTCACTAACTGTGGGGACAAAGAGGAGCTCAGGTAAGAGAGGAGCAGTCCATCACTAGAGCAAACTGCCTCCCAGAAACACAGTGACTACACTCTAACCACACTGCCTCCCTCACTCCCAGTGCTTCAGAGCTCTAACCACACTACCTCCCTCACTTCCAGTGCTTCAGAGCTCTAACCACACTGCCTCTCTCACTCCCAGTGCGTCAGACCTCTAATGACACTGCCAGTCCCTCAGCCATAACCACACTGCTTGCCTTCTTCCTACTCTCCCAGTCCCACGGCTCTACCCTCTACGCCACACCACCTTCCTCCCTCCCAGCCCCTCAGCTCTGACCACACTGCCTCCCCTTCCCCTCCCAGCCCCTCAGCTCAGGTATTCCTATCAGTGAAGCACAGCCTGTCATACACACACCCCGCCTTGACAGGGAGCAGACAGCAAACTCCAGCCAGCGTTTGACACAGATGCCATGGAGACCTGTGCAGTCTGTTTGGGACGGAGGGAGACATTGCAGACCACAAACAAGAGTTTCGACCATCCCCTCAGCTCAGGGTCACGACCTTCACCACACCCCCCCCGCCAAGGACAATGCACAGGAGCATGGGCAGGCAAGGGGAGGGGATTACTGCCCAGAAACAGAGGGGGCGTCATTCACAGAGAGGTTTATACTAGATGGCATCTGCACGATTTCCACCGCCCCGGTCCTTTTCTTGCAAAACCAAACGAACCAGATTAATAAGCAATACTTTAATTATATATTCAGTAGCTGAAGGGAGATGAACAGCACTGTAATTCTATCGAAGGGAAAACTGAACGGCTTCAAGATCTGGATTGAAAAATTAAAAAATCGGGAACAGTTTTAATGCCATTAATATTTTGTAACTTGAACTCAAGTTTCCATCCATGGATTCAGTTAACGTTGTTGAACAGGAGCCCATAATGAAAGGGGTACCCCTGGACTGCAGGCGCCCCTTCATCGACCAGGCTGAGCCAGAACACATGGTCCTAATTACCCTGCAGCCACGTGGCCTGAGCTCAGGGATAATCTCCACTGACACCCCCCCTCTGCAAATCTCTGGAAAACAGCCCATGCTGACACTAAAGTACCTTCTGTCATCCAATTACTTAACTGAATTAACCCAACTTCTACCGCTCACCTCCCTCCCCCCACATCAATTAGCCACTGCCTGCCTCTTTCCTTCCCTCTAAGAACACTGAGCTAAATTCAATGACAAGCGTGTGGCGTGGAAGTCTCTCTCAAGGTCTTCGAGGACAGCGTGTCCCTGGATTTATTACGGGTCTTTGAGTACGAGGAGACTGGTTAGATCCAGTTCCAGGTTTCATTCCTGAGGCACTAGTGGAAGACCAAAGGTTTACATCCTGTTGCTAGGCTCTGAAATCAGAACTTTTCATTTGTGTAAAAGCAGGTGATCTGACCTCTGACCTCAACAAGTTCAGAGCCGTTCTAAACAGCAGGAAGCTGTCCTACAGCTCCCACCTCTATGGATTAATTTCTTTTTAATTGCTTTTCTGTTGCTTAATAAAACAGCTCTGAATAGAATTTCCGCCTCTATATTTGAGGACGAGCAGCAGTGCAGGTTTATTTAGCAACAAAACAACTAGACACCTTTAAAAGCCTCTTTCAGGTGGCCTGTATCAGGTGTCCATGCACAGTGGGCGGAGCTTCACGGCACATCTGGACTCTCTTAAGGGACAGCTCTGCCCCATAACCCAAGCCCTCGGCAGCATCTATTGTTTACTGCCCAGGGTGGGGCAGGGAAACCCGAGGAGTTTGTTTTCTTCTCCGAAAAAAAAGAAATGAAAAGGATCGACTTACCTTGGGCTGTGCTCGACGGGGGAACGCCACTTTTGGGTCAATCTGTGAGAAAACAGAAGACGACAATTAACCCTGCGCTCTCCATTCACAACCCAGACCCAACGCAATCATGGATCAGAGGAGGGTAACACCCCCACACCACTCACACTTCAAAAGCAGGCTCTTCCTTTCCCTTCTCACACCTGAAATGAGGTCCCTTGAGTAATCCAGTCATGTCCTGCTCTCAGTTTAAATGCAAGGTTGTAACAAGCACAGGTCAGCCACTGCCAGGCCCCTTGATGGAAAGCAGAGCAAAGGCGTACTTTTACACAACCGTTCAAAATGCGTTCGGGACTGCAAACTGCTTTGAATTCCACGTACTCTTCTCAGTCGTATTTCAGCGTGCATGGCAAATGCTGGATCGCTGTCTCAGCCAGGCTCACGCGACCAGTGAGATGTGCATATCGACCGTGGGGTTCAAAATGACAACTCGTTTCCTTTAAAAAGCTTTTTACTGAGGAGCAGCCTCTTGAGGGCTCTCGTTCGCAAGGGTGTCCCAGGAGGAGCAGCTAGAGGGATTGAGAGTCATGCACTCACTCGGCCGTTTAGCAGGTGAACAATCTCGTATGATGTGGTGCTGTATACTTGTCACGTAGCAGTATTGACACAAACGTGATCTACTCTATAAAACGCGATACAGATTGGGATACAAGCTCAGGCAACGTAACTGGAGCTACAAACCAAGAGACTGTGATCATTAGGTGGAAACAAGAAGTTCCAACTGGCTGCAGAGCCCCTGAACCCCCCCCCCTGCTAGGATGGGGGGGCTCCCCCGAGGGGGGCCGGCCCCGTAACTGTCACAAGCAGCTGTGCTCCAACACAGACGCACGCAGGACCGCGAGCCCAGCTTGCACTTCACAGCATCGGCACACTTTCCTATTGATTTCATCTACCCCTCGAGTTCAGCAGTGACCCGCTGTCTGTCTGTTCCGCGGAGGATACTGATCACAAGCAAGCCTGCCACGCTGGAGCCCGTTTCAGAGATTATATTCTATCAAGGAAGCAAGCAGAGGGATGCGTAGACAGGCTGTTGCTGAACTACAGGCTCCTGCACCCGTCCTCAAATACACAGCGCTATCACGCAGCGTTAGCAGTGTGCATGTTACCAGCCACTGCTAGCAGAGCCTGCAGTCCCACAATGTGCTGCACCATTACATACAGTCTTTAACAAGCTGCCTTTTCAAGCCACTGTCTGTAGGAGAGGAGGAGGATTAATATCGTAGGCAGGGTGCACATTTTGGGTCTGCTGCTACAACACAGCTTATTACCCTGAGCTGCAGAGGATCCAGACCCAAACTCCCAAAGAGCAGCGAGGAAGTTTGTGGTAAATCCTTGCTTATTATTTAGTTCACTTATTTGTTCGTTTTTCAACTGGCTGACTAGCAGACCTGCCAGTACAAGTTCCCTCTGCTGTATTAAACATGCTGGCTCTCAGACAGCCAGTTCGGAGTTGCCTCTGGTCGTACTGAATGAAGAGTTCTCTGCACTGATCATATTGACGCAAGACCAGGCTGTGCGAGTTTAGCTCATTCGAACGGAGACCTCATTAACACGAGCGATTATACAAGCTGGAGACTTTCTCAAACAAACAATGGGTCCTCTCCCAGCTGCCCGGCTTTGGCTGCTCTCTCTATTGACTGGTCTGTCTGGCCTGGCACAGATCGGAAAGGGAACATACTTTGTGTGAGAGCGTTTGAGAAAATACTCAAGGTTTTTTTTTTTTTGTTTTAAATTGTGTAGTTTTTTGTTACTTGTTTCAAGCTCTAATTGTATAGTGCCTGAAGGAAAACAAAGCGCCCACATTGGGCACAGTGAGTCTTGTGTGTAGTTATCTCTGCCATGCCAGGTTTAAATGGGCACCATTTCAGAACAAATAACATTTGTATGTATCACCGGCTGCACTTTCAAAGTGTTTCCTCCGTTTGTTACTTCTCTCTTATTTAAAACAAGAATCAAAATCACGTTGGTGTCAGGGAATTAAAAACAGAAACACGAAGTCTGCTCGGGAGGACTTCAGATCGATAACATAGCGGTTTGGTTCTGGTTTTAGAAAATGAGTTAAAGGCTTTGAAACTGCGGTCTTCAAATCCTCATCACTGACACTCGGCCACACCCCTGCCCCACAAATACAGCAGGTCCAGAGTCTCTGTTTTAAAGCTTGCAAACCACACACTGCTGTCACCCAGAAGTCAACCAGAGCCTATTGGTGACCCAGAAGTGAAGAGCAGGACTGACGCAGCCCTGACGCATTCCTGACGGCTAGAGCAAACAGCCCTTCTAAAAACAGCAGTGTTAATCCTGTGTGAAAGAGCACCATTCAGAAAGAATCTGTCTCCAGAGACTCCGGATCCTCACTCCATTCTCCTGGCAGAGCCCGACTGGAGAGGAGCAAGTTCATGGAAGAGCCAGGGGAGCCCTGCCAGAGACGCGTGCAAGAAACGTAAAGATTGCACTCTGCTGAGCTTGTTCCATTGTCTCAGTGTGCTTATTATTCATCCAGAACTTCAAAAAAACACGGAAAATATAAATAAGCAAAGTAGACAAAATGTAGGCAGATGTTTCTCAAATCTAAAACATTCCTGGAACAACTGCTGCCTGGGACACAGCAGGACCATTTAAATTAGCAATTTTCAAATTCTAGATCTTCATACACACACATGTACATAAATCTACATAGACCTAAAACGCAATCAACATTAAAAGCACTGGTCAGCCCCCAGCTTTCCCAGTACAAACAACCCACCACAGAGAGTGTCTCCTCTAGCAACGACACGGCCCCCCCCCCCCCATTCAGAACCCTGCGCTCACACACACACACGCGCCATTCCACAGCACTGAAGGGGCCCACAGCCACACGGTAATCTCAGAACAAAAAAGCAATCAGGTTTAAACCCAATTAAAGCAGGCAGAACAATTGCAAACACAGAAGCGCCTCTGTTGCTTCGGGGGGGGGGGGGATAAGTTGTTCCAGGCAGGCGATGGTCGATGGTGTGTAAACTCATGTTTACTGAAAATAAATGTGTTTCTGTTTTGTGGAGCATATCCTTTAACCAGCAGTCAGCAGCATCAGCAGACAGGGGGAGAGTCCAACTGCTCGGCTCTGACCAGTTTAACATCACCTACAACCTTAGGATTGAGACCAAAAAAAACATACACCCTAAATGAGCATAATTCAAAGCTTATTTAACATTGTGTGATCACAGAAACTGCAACACGATATCACAGGAGTCTACCGGAAGCTGTGAAAGTAGTACAGTATTTCACGTTAGATTTTCAAATGTCACATTTCTGAATGCGTCAGTTTCTCGCAAAGTATGTGGAAAACCACAAAGCAGCGTGTAATTCAATATGTTAACGTAACACTATTCAGAAGGTTTCATTGGACTTTAAGCAAAATGTGTGAATTCTAGGTTGATGCTAAACCTTGGGCCGTAGCTGTAGAGCAAAGGCTCGGGTAGAATCCTATATAAACACCTTTAGCAGATTTACCTGCAGCCTCCATGCTGAGATTAGGCCAGTTGCATGATATGCATTTGATGGAAAGCCTGATATGAATCAGGTTTCAACGGTGATCAGCTCACTATCACACTGCATCAATGAGTACTTTTCACTTCCAATAGTCACACAGCCAGACCGTCAGGGTAGAACAGCTCCTTATAGGGGTTCACAACTGCCCCTTTCCTGCAAACTCTAGAGCAGCAAACCTTTATCTAACCCAGTCCCTATTAGCAGCTGCACCCCCCCCCCCCCCCCCCCCCCCCCCCCCCGGCGCGCGCAGATTGGACCTGACCCTGGGGGCCCCACCCCTGTGGACTGGCTCTTTGTCTCTGTGGTTAACAGCGCTGCGCTGCCCAGCTGGACGAGGCTCGTGGGAAACCAGCCCCACAATCCATCCTCCAAAAAAAGAGATGTCACACTGGGGTCAAGAGTCACACAGGATTCCCACTAATCACATCACTCAAATATATAATCGGGACTAAAACATATTCCTTTATGACACTCATTCACTTTCAATCACATTTTCATGTTGGTTTCTTAAACAGTCTTAATGTTTTGTGAACTCAGGTTTTATAACCAGTAAATCAGGACTCTGGGTGTTTTTATTTATGGATTGATTTTTCACACTCGATTTTCAATGCTCCTCTCCAGTAAGAGTTGACAGACCCTGTCCCCTCCACAGAGGAGCTCCTTTCACACCCCTGTGGCTGCAGCGCAGCTCAGCCTCTGCTCCACACACAACCACGGCAATTCACACTAATGACAAACAGCCATTTTATCAGCTTTGAGTATTTCCCTTATCACTTATCCCATCACGACCTCATGACTTCCGTACACAGAAGACAAGTGACTAAATACACAGGTCAAGACATTGGATTTACACTACCTCCCAGAGACTCAGCTCTAACCAGTAGGCCACACTGCCTCCCAGTCCCTAAGCTCTAACCACCAAGCCACACTGCCTCCCAGTCCCTCAGCTCTAACCACTAGCCCACACTGCCTCCCAGCTCTAACCACTGGACCACACTGCCTCCCAGTCCCTCAGCTCTAACCACTAGACACATGCACCTAACTGGCTGTTGACAGCACATGGATGTAAAACAGGTTTTTCTGTAAGAAGGGTTTGAGTCTAATTTTCTGGCCTGCAGACAATTATTCAAACTACCCATCTTGTTAAAGCATCTGAAAGCCTCTATAATCTAGAGCCCGCAAGCCAAGCTCCAGCAATGGGCAGCATCGACTTGGAGGTCCCCTGTCAGGCTCCCTGGAGAAGCCGTGACGCAAGTGCTGAAGGTGGGCCGAGGCAGACTGACACCCAGCCTGGAGGCAAGGGGATCCAGCCCGAATAAGGGGATAAAACACCACGCCCAGGGGACCAGGGCACCAGGTGCCAGAGCTCCCCGTCAGTGCAATCAGCCTACTGGAAATCATGCAGACTGCAGAACAAACTGCACATGGAAACTGGGATCTGCTGCTCCAGGGGAACACAAATCAGAAGCATGTTTCAAAGCCTGCATTTGTGGAGACAGAGCCCTGGCACCACAGCAAACTGCAGACAGAGAATCCTAGCTCCAAATAAACCTGAAAGAAACAATCAATACCACAGACTAGAGGCAACATTGCATTAGGCTCCCATCGTTGCTGTTTTAATCCAATATTGCACTTGCCAAGATAGAAATAGCGCAGTGCTATTTCCGTCTGAATTAAGAACCTGCTTCCCCACCCCCCTCAGACAGACAGTCTTAACCTTGCAAAGCACAGTAAAGACATACAGTTAAAAGATCCTCCAACGAGATCAAAACTAGGCTGACAGCGAGTTTGCAAGATCCCTTCCTTTGCTGTAGTCTTGGTTACGTGCAGGAAATACTTGTGCATTACAAGCATTGCCGCGTTTATCTGTACCAGGACTTAGAGGACAGTACTTTGAAACACGAGTCACAGAACCACACCAGACAAACACAGGTACACTGCAGAAAATCCAGAGTCAAGAAAAGAGGAAACATTATTGAGAAACCAACTAGCAGAAAAACAGGCCAGCTTTAATGGTATCGCATCGGAAGGAAATATTACTAAAACCGTGTTTGTTCCCTTGGTTTTTAGTACATTTGCCATAACCTATTTTTATTGCCACGCAAGATGACAACAAGCCCAACTTCAAAGGACTTGGTGGGGGAAGCAGTGTCTATTTTTTTCTTCTAAGAGGAATAAATGAACAGACATCAGTGGTTTTTGATGCAGTGGCAAACTTTCTCCATACTTTCCTATACTTGTGCAGCTGGTGCTACATTCTTCTCTCTCTCTCTCATACACACAAGCACACTTAAAAAAAAAAAAAAAAAAGCTGCATTTACAGAGGTTGTGCCACATCAAATAAATCTGAAGCACTTCTCCTCTGAATGTATTAAAGGGCCTGTCAGCGCTCCCTCCCTATACCCCCCAGGGCTGCCCTTTGTAAGTCATTTCCATAGAGATACAGAAAGCATGCATTGTCATTGCACAATGGCTCAGAGGAGGGCTACAGCCTCCCTGTCCATCGCATTGCCTGTGTGTCTATTGGTTATATTAAGTTCACGGCACGTCTTAGATCTGGTCAATGGAGTTTATGCTTGCTAACCCAGTTTCGTACCTTCTCTCAAAAGGGGGCTCCTGTGCTGTTTTCTAAAGAGCCCAGTGTAAAAGGCTCGGCCCCTTTAAAAAATAAAAGAGAGCTTCTTTTGTGCATCCTGCCTTTAACAAGTTCCCCCTTTGCCGGTCCTCTTGTTGCCATGCCAATGGACACCAAGTGAGAACGCTTTTATTTTCTCTCCGAACAAACTCATAAAAACACACAATTAAAAAAAGGGGGGAAGCTTTGAGAGAGAGAGAGAGAGAGAGAGAGAGAGAGAGAGAGAGAGAGAGAGAGAGAGTTTTCATTATTTAAGCAATTGGATACTTTGTGAACCTCTCGAACACAAACAGTCCTCAGAGTATGCAGACAGAGTGGGCTCCCCAGCTGCAACATGTGTACATTAGAGATCCCCCCCCCCCAATACCTGCAAATCTCTAAACACCTTAGCTGCTTCAGAAATAAATAATATATATATATATATATATATATATATATATATATATCATATATAAAATATATATATCTGACATCACTTTCAATCGGAAATGCATATACACGTTAGATTTGTATATTAACTTACGGTTTTGGAATCCAGTTCGTGTCTGGGCTGTGCCAGAACTTTATCTACGCCAGTCTGATCTACGAAAGTAACGAATCCGAACCCCCTGAAATATAATAACAAAAATGAATGTATGTGTGTGTGTGTGTATATATATATATATTAAACAGTAAACACATTCTATGCGGCGCGTCAGGATTCCAGTTGGTCTCTACAATGTCTTACCTTGATCGCTTTGTAACTGGATCTCTCATTACCATGCACTCCTTCACGTCCCCGAATTTTCTGAAATGTTCCTTGAGTCCCTCTACAACACAAGAAAGCGTGGGGGAGTACGGTTTCAATCGCGGGGAGGCGAATCCCATTGCTGCACCCATGTGTTTACTTATTTCAAATGATTTAAAAGCATTTCTCTTTCGTCGCGGGGGAAAACGAAATTACAGCAGGAACAACACAAAGAAACCACTGTTCTAGCGTGTGTCTGTCTCGGTTCTCAACTGAAAAAAATGCTCTTTTATTGTACGGGAGAGAGACTTAAAATGTGAGTGACCAGCCGTCTATTATTTAAAAAGCTCCCGTAAGAACTTTGCATTAAAAAAAAAAAAAAAAAAAACAACAACACAACTTGTTTTATTTTGGTCTGAAACTCCTCGTGTTTGTTTATTTATTCAATTATTATTATTGTTGCTTTTATTGCTATCAAACCCCATATACACCGCTAAAGTATTTCTCTCCCCTATAGAACCGCGGGGTTCCGAAATCAACAACATCCCCACTTCGGGCACAGCAGGAAAAAACAACAGAGCAACATACAAAAAGTTACAAGTTAGTGTCGCTCACCTTGCGTGGTCTGCCAACTCAAACCCCCGATGAACATTTTGCTAAACGAGAAAGGAGAGGAGGGAGAGAAAGAAAAAAAAAGAGAAAGAAATACAATTAAAATGTTTTTTAATTCACAAAGATGCAACTCAATCGGCCATGTTGGCAACGGGAGATCCACGAAAAAAAAAAAAAAGTAACTTGGGCCGTTAGATCCATTTGTAAGAAAAACACACGAAAAAAATAACCCCCCTTCCCCTCGAAGCTTGATCACGCAAATAAAGTTGAAATGCCATAAATCAGATCTCGCTCCAGCGTACAAAATAATACGCATCGCATTAAAAAGGACGGCAGTATAAAACACGCTCGCTTGTTGAAGAATATCAGCGATCCCGGTGAATGCGGACTCCACATATATATAGAGAAGTAGGGTTTTCTATTTCATTTATTTTTACCAGGGGTCGTGGGGGGAATCCGGAGAGGACAGGCTAGTCTGGCTCCCTTCTGTCTCCATTCGTACCTCTATTTCCCTGCCAAGGGCCCAGTGAATGTAGCGGTGGATTCACTGGGGATAGAGAGAGCAGTGAGAGGGGGGGCGGGCCAGATGGGCATGTGTCTGTTTCCCTCCTCCTAACTAACCCGGAGCCTGGAGCAGCGAGGGGACGGAGGGAGGGGCCAGCACCGCACACACAAAAAGCACCGAGACTCCACCTCTCTCCCTCCACCTGAGCCGAGGAAGGGGGCAGCGCCGAGCGAGCTAGCGGGACCGTCCTTCAGCGGCAGGCAGTAGTCTAACCGCCTCGGGACTGTGTAAACTTCCTCCTCGATGAATGGAGCCCGCATAGGCACATACACATACACACAGCTCTGTGTTAATACTGTGCGCTTGTGTATTTCTCAGCACATAACATATCGCTGTTCTTTATTAACGGAGTCACTGTAACACTACTAGTAAACAGATACATAGACCAATTGTCACTTTTGCTGCCAAACAAAAAAACAAACCATTTATACAACCGTTATTGGGAATAGTCTACCAGCTTGCCGAAGTGAACGGACCCTTATATATGTTCTGATGCGTGTAAATTAATAACATACGAAAAACCCCAAAGTAACACCGCCACACGAGAATACGGTGTTAGGGTCTCAGAGTGAATTAAATACAGTATGTATATATAAAAGATTATGATGATGATGATGATGATGATGATGATGATTATGATGCAGCCAGTCTCCTCTCTTTCACAATGTTCTGTTGTTGTCCATTAATAAAGAATGGTTGCTGGCTGCACACTGCTGTGAATGCCAGGGCTGATCACACAGGTCTTAATCCCATGTGATATCCTCTCTCTCTCTCTGCCCGGACTCACTCAGTGCCCCATTGTTAAACCCTGGAGGAGTTCTGTTAGAACTCAAAGCACAGACACGGACCCTCTCTCAAAACTCAAGCTCATCATCAACCCACAGACCCATGTGTGAACATCAAGCCGTGTTTCATTGTGATGAGTTAGACTCACCTCATCATCAACCCACAGACCCATGTGTGAACATCAAGCCGTGTTTCACTGTATGAGTTAGTCTCACCTCACCATCAACCCACAGACCCATGTGTGAACATCAAGCCGTGTTTCACTGTGATGAGTTAGTCTCACCTCATCATCAACCCACAGACCCATGTGTGAACATCAAGCCGTGTTTCATTGTGATGAGTTAGTCTCACCTCATCATCAACCCACAGACCCATGTGTGAACATCAAGCTGTGTTTCACTGTGATGAGTTAGACTCACCTCACCATCAACCCACAGACCCATGTGTGAACATCAAGCCGTGTTTCACTGTGATGAGTTAGACTCACCCAGGACACGGTGCCTATGTAAAACTTTTAACTTTAACATTAAGCTATTGTAATACAATACTATTGTATACAGAGGTGCTAGAAGTTCTGCAGACGCGCTCTCCGTATTTACTCACGCAGTATACAGCAAAGTGTAGATTTCTGCTTTACTGTATCATGTAAGCTTTTTGGGGACACAGTTTTAGGACTTTATATTGCGATATACCAGTATGTTAATACATTGTTTTAGTACTTTATATAATCAAGGGAGCCTGTGTATATAGATCTATAGAGATAGATTATAGAAAACATGAGTACACATGAAACTCATCATATGGGTGTGTTGCTATCTATCTATCTATCTATCTATCTATCTATCTATCTATCTATCTATCTATCTATCTCTATCTATCTACAGAAAACAAACAACGCGAGGATTAAAAAGAACAAAGTGTGTTCCTCTTCATGAAAGATGTTTCATGATAACGGGTTGCAAGCGTGTACACAGTCTGATCTCAAGTGTTTAACGCACGACCAGTTATCTCATGAACCGCCTGTCTTCCCTCCCCTGCGTCTTATTAACGGTCTGGCAGCCGGTCCTCGGGATCATGTGACGCAGCAGCCCTTGCCATGCCCTGCACTCAGCGCTCGGCCGGTTTAAAGACACAGGACGCGATTAGGGCTCTTTTTATAGTTAATGTTAGAATGCGATGCAGGCAATCAGCCGGCTCAGCCGAGCAATGAGATCTTCTTGTTACACTGGTTAATCAACACACACACACACACAACAACAACAACAACAACAAAAATAACTAACCACTTTATATTTACCAATCTACAAAAAAAAAAAAAAAAACATTTCAGAAATATATTTGAAGCGTTAAATAGTAACTAATTGGTTCTGATTGGTTCTGTATTGACCTCACCTGGTTCGGAGGGGTAGGGAGAGGACATTAGAAGTGGGCAGAACGGTTGTTGCCTTCGTTTTTCGTCTGTTTTGCGCGTCCTCGTGGTCCCCTGTATTGCGCACCTGTACAGCCGCTGAACAATGGACAGGCCGGCATGTCAGCAGATCAGCTTGTGTACCTGCATAACTGCCATACACCGAAACAGCAAAACCAGATATGCAGTACAAGCTCGTCTGTGTGTAAGAGGGTTTTCTAATGGACTTGTTCTGCTTCTGAAATCTGCGGAATGTAACTACCAACGAGGTCAGTTTAACCTGGTTTCCAATGACACTTTCATTACATGCAGGATACACGCATTTACTTCACTGTATCTCATATTATTAGAGCTATGTAAAGTTATTTTTGCATTTGCATGTTCACTCTATTAACTGCAAAGCAGTGTTCTTTAGCTGTACAGTATCTGATTAGCTGTGACGTGCTTGTTCTACTGCGTGCATGTCATTGTAATCCCCCGTCCCCGTGTAGTTAATCGGTCAGGGGGTGTACTGCAAAAGGATTATTCGAGCCTGTCTTTAGTAAGGAGATGGCCGAGATCTGGCCTGATTGTCATGCTAATATTTGGGACTCAGCAGTTCCGTTGTCCTTGTTGCTGCGGCGCTACCCCGAGGGAACAGCAGCCGCAGCACAGCGGTTTACACAAGCCCGCCTCAAAACTGCTTTACCTGACAAACAAAAAACAAAACACTGGAGAAAGTACCTTAGCAATACTTTTTAAAAAACATATTTAGTTTTTATGTTTGTGTACTAGATTACTGCATTATAACGAAAAAAACAATTGTATTATTGCACTAGATTTTCAGTAATCCCACATTTTATAACCCAGGTGATTCTCGGTTTCTGAGATATTGTTCAATCTCAGTCCTAAAGCAGGACTGGATAGTATCATGCACTAGACCAAGTTTCATTTGAAGGTTTGTCTTTTGTGCCATACAGCCTCCAGAATGTTGCAGGGCTGTGATAATGTTGACACACTTCGGTGCTCCAGATGCCCTGGCAGATTAGACATGTTGGAATGGAGTACTAACACTACTACTGTAGTATTCTAGAGGGTCTCCAGAACCTCTGCAGCCCCTCAATTCCAAGCAATGCACACAATTCCAAAGATCTCTGCAGACCTAGCATCAGTTTTTAGGGTGGTGACGGGAGTGGGTGTGTATATGTGCCTGTGCTTTCTGTCTGTAGCTGTAGAGGGAATAAACACGCTGAGAGGAAGGATCCATTTATTTGGGAGGTCCTGCAGACTGTTGATGACTCTGGGGGTCACAGTACAGAACGAGGAAAGCTGTGAGATCCCATTGCAGTGAGCTAACAGGGGCTACAGATCTGTAGAGCGACAGCAATGTGAATTTCTATTAGTTTGATACGGAGGGGTTCCGAGTGTAGCGAAAGCCGTCCCTGCGTGTTTTCAGCTCCCTTCAGTCTGCAGCTGATAGAAGGACTCTCTAAGGGGTGAGCTGCGCTTGGCAACGGGAGGTTTGCATGGGAGCGTTGGGCGTGCCGAGTTTCCACATGCCTGATCAATCAGCTTGAATAGGAGAGAGAGAGAGAGAGAGAGAGAGAGAGAGAGAGAGAGAGAGAGAGAGAGAGAGAGAGAGAGAGAGAGAGATGGGAGAGAGAAGAGTAGAGTGGGGGAAAGAAAGAAGTGGAACAGAATGGGGGAGGTCTGGGAACAGGAAAGGGGGAGAGGGGGGATAATGAGAGAGACAGGGGTGAGAGAAGAAGAACAGAGGGTTATACAGAGAGGAGTGAGGGATATAAAGAGGGAAGCGGTCTGGGAACAGAAAAGGGGGAGAGGGAGGGGGAAGGAAGGGGAGCAGAGGGTTATACCGAGAAGGAAAATGAGGGAGTCTGAGAACAGGAGAGGGAGAGGAGAAGCCAGATGAAGAGGGATGAGGTAGGGATTGTGGGGGGTAAAGCAGAAACTGAAACAGGTTATGAGTAGGAGGAAATGCTTTCTGAATTGAAGTGCTTGTCATGGTTCTTGAAAGAGTTTATCCACAGATTAGGTTCTGTGAGGGAGACCCTCTCTCGGGGGCTCACTTACTGCAAAGGTACGCAATCCACACACAGCAACCAGATCGATATGACTAGCAATCAGCAATGACCTTGACAGAATCAGACCACAGTTCTACTGTTGGAAGGCTTTATCACTCCTGTAACATGGCACTAGAGGATCCTACAGGATGGGTGTACTGGCCACACTGACCTCCTCTGAGTGGAAATCAGCTTGTATCTTATACACCACCTTGTACTAGATATGCTTATATACAATTAACAGAATTAAACAGTACAACTGACTGCAATGTGATGTCATTTCCACCTGATAAAAAACTGTCTGATTCAAAGACATTTCATTTGATCAAAGTTCATATTTTAGGAAAAGGTACATAGGGTTCAGAAGTTCAGAAAGTAACCCAGAAACAAACAGGAATCCCTCTCAGTATTCGGGACAGTGTATATCTTCTGGGAAATGTGCTGGTGTTGTCAGTTGCTAAACAACCAGTGCTGGCACTGACAGATTTAAAGAAACAGCACAAAAAAAACAAACTTTCACAGGGAAAGCATTCCTCAGAATTCACAGTGCATCTCCCTCAGCTAGAGTCCTGCTGTGTCCAGGGCAAAGGTCACGAGGCATGAATAGGACTCGGCGACCCCTCTGTCCCAAAGCTTACTCAGGGGTCACAAGAAACAAACTCAAAAGCTAAGCCGACTCTGATTGGCTGGGATGGGCGGTTTTGCTTGGTTGCAGTGTGGGTAGTGTGTGTGTGGTGGGGGGAGGGGTGTATTTGCATTGTCTGAACTCTGAGGAGAGTGTGGTGTGTGGGGGGGGGGGGGGGGAATCTTCAGGAGACAGTCCTGATTAGTTCTGCTGACCAAGCAGGCCAGGAGTTTCTCAGCCCATCGATCGAGCCCCTGGACTCCTGGCTGCAGTTTCTGGTTGGGCTCTTTCCTACCCTCTCCTACCTCAGCCCCTCACTTTTTCTCTCTTTATGCCCCTGCTCCCCTCCCTCCCTCATCCTTTCACCCCCCTGCTCCCCTCTCTCATTCTCTCCCTGCTCTTGGAACTTTATTCTCTGTTCAGATCTGCCTCACCACAGCAGATGGGACTGGCAGATTAGCTCTCTCCCTGTCGTCTGCAGGGTCTAATCCCCAAATTACAGTAAGCAGTGTTGGCTTCCGGAGAGCCAGGAATGCAGGTGTACAAAACAGAGGGCTCAGTCAGCACAGAGCCACACAGGGAATGGCAGCTCACTGTTAAAGTGCTGGACGGCAGTGTGTAAGGCAGTGGGTTTGAGTAGATCAATATTAGAGTCCTGGATTACAGTGTGGAAGGCAGTGGGTTTGAGTAGCTCAGTGGTTACATTGCTGGGCTGCAGGGTGCAAGGCAGTGGGTTTGAGTAGCTCAGTTCTTATGGAATAAAAAGGCAGCAACATTCAGCAAGGGAGAGAAAGAGAGAGAGAGAGAGAGAGAGAGAGAGAGAGAGAGAGAGAGAGAGAGAGAGAGAGAGAGAGAGAGAGAGAGTCTGGGGTTGCAATAACGAGACAGAAAAGCAGGGCAGCTATTCTGGGCAACGTCCCGGCTTCACTCCCACCCTTTCAACAGAGACACCAGAGCCCAGGCAGCCTCAGCACGGAGCTGTTTGTTCACTTCTTTATTTATTAAATAATTAGCATTTGAGGCAAACTGGATGAGATGCATCACCCTCCCAGAGGAAAGCAGGCAATTCGTTACATCACATTCACTTTGCAATAACGATACAGTACTCTGAGACGGTACAGGACGCTGCCCTCCAGAAACGTTTAAAAGAGAGGGGGTAGTGTGTGGACTGCAGGATATTAAAATCAATAGAAAAGAGCCTGGTCTTCCAGTGCTGGTAAAATAAATGGCTTGGATCACTCTGTTCATCAGCATCCCCCTCATGATGTTTGTATGTGAGGATGAGTGTTTCACTTCCAAATAAACAACCCCCCCCCCCCCCCCCCCCCCCCCCCCCCTTCTCCTTTTATCTTTTTTTCCGACCGCTCCCACTCAGGAGCTATCCGCACAATTCCTCCAGATGCAAACCTGGTTATTTTTAGTGGGGCTGGCTGACTTCCCTCTCTCACACCCTGCCTGCCAGGACAGGCCCAGCTTCACAACGGCAGTAGATCTCCAAACCAGTGCTTGGTGAGACTGTGTGTGTGGCTTGGAACTTGGTTTCAGCACACCAGGAAAGACTTGGCATTTCAAACCGCAAAGCTGCCTCAAACTAGGTCTCCTGGAACCAGGTTTCAAGCCACTTTTCCTGAAAAAGTGGCTTTATGTTCCCTCAGATTACTATAGTCAACATTATTCAAATCTAAATTCACAGTGCTCCACACTGATCAGTTTATTGCAGTGGCTCATTTCGGACAGGAAAACAAAAACAAATGTTAGGTATTTGAGCTCCCAAGATAATCTATATTTTTTTAAAATCTTTTTCCAGTTCCTAAAGACTGCAGTTTCCCTAGTTTATATGATATGAGGGACACTGCATATCACTATTTAACACTTCCTGCATTGCCAGTTAAACACACACTGCCACACCAGTACCAGTACCAGTACCAGTACCAGTTTTAGTTCAGCTGCAGTTTTTCTTGTGGGAACCCTTTTGAAGTTCAGTGGCGATTCTCATCAGGTTTCCAAAGGCCCTGCCTCTTAGTTACCTGCACAGAGCACCTTTCACATAGACACGCCAGGGTATTATTGTCTAAAAGCAGGAGAATGGCTCTGCTGTGTAATCTGTAATTATATACACTGAACAAAGAGGACAAGCAGGGATCTGTATTCGTTTACAAGCCGGGTCTCAGCTGCGACAAACCTGATAAGAAATAATATTAAATATCACGGCGAAATTGGCAGCTATAATTTATTCATGGTTTAAACACTGAGGTAGTGATCGCTGTCTCTTTCCAAAGCCTCTCTCAGACTTCTATTTGTAACTGAGCCTCACCTTGCTCTGCAGTTAACACCAGGCGCTTACACACACAGGTTCTTCCTATTCATCCACCCCAGTTCCCAGACAGCACTTCTGAAACATAAAAGACAAACTTAATACACAAACAAGTTTGCTGTCAAAACCGTTTTGTTCCAAATAAATTATTAAATGTCTGAAAGTTGAGCCTCTGGTACATCTGCTTGGAGTGCCATGTCTGAAATGGGGATCCGGTTTCAAACAACCTGCTACTTGCAGCAGCCAGGTAACCAGGCACCTGGCGCTGGAGACTCCGCCCACATACCTGGGCGCCACGAAGACCGCTCACCTGCACACAGCTCAGTCTGGAGGAGGGGGGGCGGAGTCAAAGATGTGCGAGTGCATCTTTTAGGAAACTGGATATACTGCGGCTAAACTGTCTTCAGCTCTCAGGTTTTAGGCTATAGTTTTTAATTGCACTATGATTTAAAAAAACTCAAATGCGCTCCATTTCCATTTGCATGGGTGCTCTTCTTCGCAGATTTACTGTGATGGGAAGCAAACAAGCCGATTGCAGGGCGATTCAAACAGACACATCCAGGGCGCCAGGGTTGGGACGAAAACCCAGAGCTTGAACTTCAGAGCAATCTGTGCGGTCCGTCAAGGAGCAAGCGCTGCCACAGGGACAGGCATGGTGGGAGTGTTGGTGACCACGCAGGTGCAGCTAGCCCTCTCCCCACCCACACGGCTCCACAAGACTGCACTCAATCAGTATAGGTGTAATACCCTAGATAAAATGAAATTCATGTTAGTAGTACCATCCTGGAATCTCCCTGTGTTTGGAACCCCGCTGTGATTCCGTGTGTTGATTTGCACCAGGGTTCTAAACAAACTCGTTTTTTTGGGTGTGTGGTATCAAAAGAAAGTACAGTGTTTGTGTGATACAGCAAAATAAAAATACTGATGAAAAGAAACAGCAACTATCTACAAATGAATGTATGCAACATTTTAGAACTTTCCCCCGTGTGAATACTTCAAGCCACAAATTGTTGACAACCTTTGATCAAGCTACAGTGCTTTTTCTTAAAAAGCTCGAAACGCTCCCTACGAGTGCCAGTAAAAGTTGTCTGCGGTCTTCCCTACTGAGCAGACACATGGGTGGGGGGTTTTCACTCGGCTGTGAAGGAGCCTGGCTAGATTTTTCCTCTGAGAACTGCTTACTTTTTTCTCAGCGAATGGGGTCGGTTTCATGCCTCCCGAGTTGGCTCGCTGTACAGTGGCTGTCCCTGTGTGTGCAGCTCTCCCAAGAGGAGGAAGGAGAGAAGTTTTCATTCTTTCAGCGCCAAAGCACAGCAGAGACAAAGGCAGCCTGTCACACAATAGGCAGTGCCATTCCCACCTGGAGAAACTGTCTGCCTTCATTTGCAACATAAAACCTGTGCTAATTCCCAGCTCTTTTATTCCGGAAGCACCAATGGGAGCGGTTCCTTTTGTCAGAGGGGGTCACCCCAGGCATCGTCTCTGACAAATCAGAGGAGCGCTCTCACAGAAACATGATCAAAGTAGATTTGTGGAAGAGCCATCCAACCTCTATTCAGAGAGCTGGGGCAGGGCAGGCTGGGTGCTGCTTCCTGTCTTTCAGCAGCCCGTTTAGAGCTGACACTAATCACAGCCGCAAGCATGCTGAATTGTACTTGTAAGATTCTCAGTCAAACTGTAATGCAAACTTTATCATACTTGTACGATTCTTTCTCAAGGCTTTGTCGAACACCACACCTTCCTATTCTTTACCATGACATTCAGCTCCTGCTATCTTAGCGCAGGAATCTCTTTCTAGCCTTGACAGCATGCTGAGGAAGTGGCTGCGTGTGTGCTTCCTCTCATCTGGGAAGCTCCACGGAGAAGCCTCGGGTTCAGCAGTGAGGGACTTCCTGAAGGGACTTCAGTGCTTCCTGAAACAGACTGGGAACGCTGCTTTCAATTAGGCTTGCAAGCCCATGGCTGGAAAGCTTGTTGTTTCTGTTAGGATTTTTATTAGGGTTCCAGGCCCATAGGGCGAAGAGCGAAAACGAAGGTCATAGGTCACATGATTTGGCAGCCACATTGGATTTATTCAAGAACTTTGGCCAATTTTAAAAAATCTTCTTCTCTGAGATCTGAAACTTGGTGCACATAGTCCCCTCATGGCCTACATTCAGATTTGTTTACGTGTAGCATAGTTTGGTGGCCATATTGAATTTGTCAAGAATATTCAAATGATTTATTCTCTGAAACCGCTATGTGGATTGAAGTGAAACTTTGCATACACAGCCTTGGCAAGGTTGCCTATGAAATTTGTTCAAAGCAAGTCGTTACATACAAAAAATGCCCGCTGCAAGCCAATCAAATTACAGCTATGGTCAATTTGCATATTTTTCGAGTGTTTCTCTCTGGTAATGTGTGGTAGAGTGATGAAACTTCATATAGGAGTAAAGGCCTCTGGGAAATTAATGTCAATGAAATAATGAAGTTGATTGGTCACATGGTTTGGCAGCCATATTGGATTTTTCAAGCCAAATTTCTGTATGTCCGTAAAATCAATACGTTGCACGAAAACTTACAAAACTTGGTAGGGTGGTAGAGGCCTTTAGGAAGTTGTGTCAGAGCAAAAATAAAGGTCATAGGTCACATGATTTGGTGGCCATATTGGATTTTTTTAGAATTCTGGACAATTTAAAAAAATCTTCTTCTCCAAAACCACTTATCACAGAGATGTGAAACTTGGTGCAATAGACTACCCTCATGGTTTAGATTTAGATTCATTCAACTCAAGTCGATTGGTCACATGGGTTGGCAGCCATATTGGATTCGTCAAAAATATTCTAACGTCTTCTTCTCTGAAACTGTTATATGGATTGAAGTGAAACTTTGCATACACAGCCTTGGAAAACTTGTCTATCAAGTTTGTTCAAAGCAAGTCGCTACATAAAAAAAATGGCACCCACAAGCCAATCAAATTTCAGCTATGGTCAATTTGCACATATTTGCATATATTGCAGTATTTATCTAAGGCACAATGTTGTAGACTCATGAATCTTCACACAGTAGTGGTAGCCTATGGGAATTAATGTATGCTCTATTAAATTACCTTAATCTTGACCTTTGATATGTCATTAAGGTCAAATGTAGACCTACCTTTTAACTCCTTGCAGAATGTAGATAGGGCCATGGTTACTATAAAACACATATATGAACCCACATATACTCTATGTAAAAATGTCTTTGCCCATGATCTCTGACCTCTCCTAAAGGTCAAATCAAAAACTAGCTTATAACTCCAAAGAAAGTGCAGAGTTATGGTTAGTATGAAACAAATATAGGAACCCATATATGCTCGCTCAAAAATGTCTTGACTGTGACCTTCGACCTCTCCTTAAGGTCAAATGCAGAAGTGGCTTATAATAATTCCCTAGAGAGTGCAGGTAGAGTACTATGGTTACTATAAAACAGATAGGAAGCCATCAAGTTGCTTGCAACTTCTAGTTGACTTTGTAACACTTTTTATTGATGGATATTCTTCCTCAAAAGTTATTATTTACCCATTTGAGTCGATACAAAACGCAATGCATGTTGAAGACAGTGCAACTACAAGGGCTGACTTTGTAATGGAATACCTTTATAAAAGTTGCCCACAGTAAAATTGCAAAGTCATCTAGCAGTTTTGTTTCCTGTGCTTTTCCCATGGTTATAAAAGCTGGTTACTGTGTGCTGGCCGTTTGTACAAACTATCCTTGTAAAACACCCTGATTAAGGCATGTGTCCTCCTGAGATAATCATTCATGTGGACTGACACTGTGGAAGAGCACTGGCCCATAACTCAATGGATCTGAACCCTTCACTGCTCATGTTTTTTTTCTTTTTTGGTGTAAGTGGAAGGGTTTCGGTATAGTGGAATTAACATTGCTGGTGTACCAGGGTGAAGGTTGGACACGAACCGTAACCGCAAGCAAGGGTCTTAACAGCTGTGCTAAAGAGCCGGGCTCGCCTGCACGCCTGCTTTCAGCGCTTTTAACCTCATCTCATCTCACCGACAGGGCAGGATAGAATCTAACGCCAGTGTATCACAAAACACTGCCTGGCACATAGGGACCACTTGAAAGTATGTGGGGTTTTTTTGTTGTTGTTTTTTTTTTTCTAAATAACACAAATCTGGAACGCTTCACGAATTCGCGTGTCATCCTCGCAACTCCGACAGCTCGACCTTTGAGTCAATGTTGGAACACTTTGTTCCAACATTCAGTGCGACCAATCAAATCGAAAGGAGCGTGTTCCAACATTCAGTGGGGCCAATCAAATCGAAAGGAGCTTGTTCCAACATTCAGTGGGGCCAATCATGTTGCGAGGAGCTTGTTCCAACATTCACAGGCGGCCAATCAAATCGCGAGCATGTTCCGAGATTTGTTTCAGCATTGTAAGGGGCGGCGATTAAAAAAAGCAGTTTCTGTGAGCTGCGTGCAGAGCCAGAGAGGCGAGTTTAGACGTCAGGCCAGTATTTTATTAATATGAAAATTATATTTTTCCAACTTTTTAAGTATGTCGACGTATATCCCGTCTGTTACTGTATTCGTGTTTTTTTTTGACGAATAACAAGCCTATATTGCCACGAATTGGTTTGATTTAATGAGGTCTCACCTGTGGATTCCCCGGTCTGTAGACTCATTAAATATTATTTTTCCCATGGTAGCGTAACAGTAAATCTACTCGACTTTTTTTTATTTTATTTATTATTTTAATTGTTATTATTGATATTACTATGAATTATTAATACATATTTTTTACACGAGTATTGTGCTTTGTGTGCATTTATGCACTGCATTCTCGTCGCGAAAATACGTTTCTTTCATCAAAGTATTGCTTTTGCTTTGAATTATCATCAGTATTGGGCTTTTCATGTTTAGCTGTTATTTTAAAAAAAGAAAACAAAAATAGCAGTACGCTGCAACACATTGGTCCCAAAAGACATGCCTTTAATTTTCAATCATGCAAATGCACTGAGCAGTGCTGTTCGTGTAGTCTGTGATCGCCTGTGGTGTGAATTTACTGCATTTTTCATGTCTGGTTTCTTTTTTTGTGCACGGACGTGTAAAGTATGCATCAGTAAAATAACTTCTTATTTTTCTAAGCACACTGTGTCGCATATTATCATAGAAAGGAATTAGCAATATGTCATTTTCTATAAAAAATTATCTCTATCCAAGCGTTTTCCATATTGTTATTGACGTTTTAATATGTATTTAGAAACACGTGCATTTTCTATTTGCTGCACTGCGTTCTTATATTTTCTATATATGCCCTATTACGATTTGGTATACAGTCACTATAAATTTGTGTTTTTATTGTTGTTATGTTTTAGCGCACATATGCAACAACAATTATTACAGTTATTAGTAGCGCTAGTTTTGATGGAATTTGCGCGTCGGGCGCCGGCCGGGGATCGAACACGGGTCTCTGCGCTCGTGGGGCTCGGGACGCAAAGATTGCGCAGGGTCTGTCTGTCTGTCTGTCTGTCGGGAGGGGCCATGCTAATCTCTGTATCGATATGTGCTGCCGAAGCGAGCACAAATATACCCTGAGAACAGGCGCTCCATATACAGTGACCCACTCCGAAACCCTGCAGCTGTGGTGGAGCAGTTATCATGAGTCCTCTGCTCAATAACAGTGTGCTTTGACGTGTACTCCTATATACACACTCAACAAAACACAGTCCAATTACATCACAACTCTGCACCCCCTCTGTACCCCCAGAAATCACTTTCCCAGAGCCCTGTGCAAGAGAGGTTGCAGGGAGTTATGCAGATGGCACTCCCCCTGGTTGGTGCGGTCGGGTCTTGTTCCCATCAGAGGGGCGTGGTTTCAAATGAGGGGCTGCTGTAATTGGATACATTTCCTCCTGCTTCAGACGGCTCCGCTTGCTGTTTGAAGCCCCTAGGTGGCGCAGCAGCTCGTCAGTGGAAAGCAGACCCTCGTCCCTCCCCAAGGCCCCTCTGCTTCCCTAGCAGTGCTGTACTGGTTTACAGAAACTCAAACCAAAGTAAAATAAAACTGAAGTATGAAAAAAACCTGCAACTGATCTAACAGCAAAACTGCAAACTGCTTCTTAGTAAAACGCTTTAACACGAGGACAGCAAACTAAATATCTGCATTAGCTTCAAGATTGTTAGATCTTAGCTTGTATTGTTATTCAAACGTTTAATTGTTGTTGGTGCATTATTGTGTTAATTTTTATTTTGCAGATCAGTCTGGAGGTAAAGATCATCAATCAGAGTGTGAGAAACTCACATTAAACCTCACCAATGCTTTAAAACTGAAAACCTTTTCCAGGCGTTTCAGAAAAACATCTTAACAGTGGTGGCCTGCCTCCCAGTGGCCATTCTGAGAATTACATTTTAACAGCATGTCTCTTCATTGTGTGCATAATAGATTCAATCCCAATTCGTTCAGCCCCACACTCTGAAAGCCATCTGGGAACCACACTGTGATTCTACAGTAGTAAATCACACCCGTTAGATCTGCCAGACTCGGGCATGTTTACTGCAAGTAACTTTTTTGTTTTTTAGCTACCTTCATGGCCATTAAGGGGCAGTCAGTAAAGTTACTCCATACCGGTTTGCACTAATAAAAGAGAAACTTGGAAATTCTCCAGGCAATAAAGAAAACATCTGACTCTGAGCCCACAAGCGGACCCTGCGGGGTGCCGGTGGCGCGGCGGCGAGACTCTGCCCCTACGAGCGGGGAGACCCGTGTTCGATCCCCGCCCGACGCGCGGATTCCATCAAAATTAGTACTATTAATAATTTTAATAATTGTCGTTGCATATGTACATGAAAACATAAAAACGGCTCGGCTCGGTTTGCCGTTTGAAGCCCCTAGGTGGCGCAGCAGCTCGTCAGAGGAAAGCAGACCCTCGTCCCTCCCCAAGGCCCCTCTGCTTCCCTAGCAGTGCTGTACTGGTTTACAGAAACTCAAACCAAAGTAAAATAAAACTGAAGTATGAAAAAAAAAAAAAAAAAACTAACATGAGCACACCAAACTAAATATCTGCAATAGCTTCAAGATAACTTGTTGCATCTTATTTCATGTTGGATTTTAGTATTGTCTTTTGCACTTACTCAGAACTGGAATGATGTATTTAAATATCATTTTTACATCGTAACCTGTACTGCCCTGTAACACCTGTGTAAATAATTAACACCAGCAACCAACCAATCACAGTGAAGTACTGCCAGTCTTTCAATGACTCCGCGACTATATTACTTCACACTTACCAGAATCCGTTTTCTATTTTTATATTCAGATTAGTTTTTTTTTTAATTACGAATGTAACACGTATAAACACATAAAATACACCATATAGTTATTATTACATTAATAATAATACAATATACAAAGAAAAAGATTTACTGCAGCGATCCCAGAAGTCCAAACCCACGTCTCTTCCGTTTCCTGCCCCTGATCATTCACGCCGGAGATTGTAAGATGGCAGCAGCAGCAGCAGCAGGACGAGTCTTGCAGCCTCTTCTGCGGACCTTCAGCGCCCAGAGCCGGCAGCTCTCAGCCGCCGCGCACGGCGAGCCACACCAGGCTGGTAAGAAAAGGCGTGATGCACCAAACGAAGGGAGAGAGCTGCTGCAAGCATTGCAATGTGAAAACCTGACCAAGCGCTGGCGAGAGGTGACCTTGCTAGGGGGGGCGGAACGGCAAGACCGATAATACTCTCGCAACTGTCGCGATTGAGCTCGGAGGTCGTGCTCTGTGTTCAGGGTGCATGTCTTTCGCACTGTCCTCCACACCGCCTTGAAAACCCGGACTACGTTGCCTAGACTTTTGCACGGCGTCCCGGAAGCGAGGTTGATGTTACCCGGCGTCAACTCGTTATCTTCCTGAAGGAAAACCTGACAGCAATCTATTTCTGACAGTCTTGCTTGGACTAGTCGTACTTGCTAAATATATCGGGTGTCTTGGGAATGCTGAAAAAATTGACCTTGACTGAACGTGCATTTAAATGCATACATACAAAATGACATTGCAGTACAGTATTACAACACCACACGTGACGGGAGTGTTTAGAGCATTTTATGCACTAATTTATATATATATATACAAATCAAAATACTACCGCCTGTTATCTTTTAGGTTCAGGTGGTGAACGCTGGATGCAGTAGCCACTAGAGGAAGCAAAACAGACAGTGTTGAAATAGTAACATATCGTAAAACTCAGTAATTACCGGGTGTCAAATAATCGCCTGTCTCCAGTAAGCGCCCGATCTGCTGGCAAATACTGTAAATAACGGTTTTGGGGAGGATTAGTGGTTAAGTTTGAGTTGTTTTGTTTGACTGAAACAGGAGCCCTAGCTGTATGCAGTTTGACTATTTTTCTTTAATATAGTAAAGGTCAAGGGTTATGTTTTGGATTAATACATTAATGTAACTGTTTAACATGTCTTGTGTTGCTCGCAGCGCGCACATGGAAGATCCTGTCGTTCGTGGTGGCGCTCCCTGCGGTGGGGGTCTGCATGCTCAACACTTACCTGAAGATGCAGCATCACTCCCATGAGCAGCCTGAGTTTATCGCCTACCCACACCTGCAGATTCGCAGCAAGGTAACCGCTCTGCTCACAACGCTGTTACACGAGAAGCGGGTTGCTGCGCGTTCAGCGCTTCATAGGCTGTTACTGCAGTACAGGCTGCCATCCGCGCCAGCAGGGGTCAGACTGGCTGCTGTGTCCTTGAGTTACACAGGCTGCCACCCACTCCAGCAGGGGTCAGACTGGCTGCTGTGTCCTTGAGTTACACAGGCTGCCACCCGCGCCAGCAGGGGTCAGACTGGCTGCTGTGTCCTTGAGTTACACAGGCTGCCACTCGCGCCAGCAGGGGTCAGACTGGCTGCTGGGTCCTTGAGTTACACAGGCTGCCACCCGCGCCAGCAGGGGTCAGACTGGCTGCTGTGTCCTTGAGTTGGTGAAAATCTTCTGCAGCACACTATGCTATATATTTAATATAGTTTAAATAAGGATAATTAAACAGTACAGCTCATTTTAATGTGATATTTACATTTGCAAGAATCTGCATCAATATCGGGGATTTCCTGTGTATTTTAAAGAACCTGCCATTCCATCTAGAGTTCTCTGCGGGTGTCTGTAACTGCAAACTGCTTAAGTGAATTGCAGTACAAAACTAATGGGTGTGCAGGTGAACACATTTCTGAATTTAAGCAGTGTCCTGTTAGGGTTACAATTTCAGCCTTCTTGATGTGTAAAGAGAAGATTTGAGTGAATGTTGAAATCAGGGGTTGGTAATACAATTCAAACGTTGCTGGGAAGAAGTGGTGCTAACAGCCCATCAATGCTGCTTCAGCCTGCTTTGTAAGCCCTTGGAAACTTAACACAACCTGCTTTTAGTGTTCTTGGATTCATGTACCATGAAGTGTTTTGTACAGTTGGAACCAGGTGTATTTCTGATGGTCCGCTAACGTTCTCTCTCTTCCCCTCCCTGCAGCCCTTCCCCTGGGGCGACGGGAACCACAGTTTGTTCCACAACTCTCATGTGAACCCTCTCCCCACTGGCTACGAAGGTGGGGAGCACTAAGCTGGACCGGGTCCACCACCACTGGGACCAGCACACCAGTGCAGCTCATCACACCTCCTCTGTATTTCTTGCAGTCTAACATGCTTTACCTCTGTTATTGTTTGAGAGGGACACACATGAATAAATTAGTAAAATGCTACTCCAGAACCTTGTCAGTTTGTTTTGTAATGTATCTTGGTGACTGAACATTCGCTACAGACCACAGTACCTGTGTGTGTGTGTAGCTGGTTCTGACTCAACACTTCTGAATATAATTCATCTGAATTACAGTTTGAAACAGCTAATACAGACACAGGGAGCTTCTCCATTCAGAGGTAAAGCCTTCCACCGTTTGGGCAATATTTTAGTGTCTCCAACTGCTAATGTTTAAACACAAAATGGTTTATTTTTCTCCTAATGAAGTTATTTTCCTTTTCCATATAGAGACATCTTTATATATGTGAACTTTGTAATAATAATACTAATAAAACAATGTAGTATTTTGAATCTGTTTCCGATTAAAAAGTGTTTCTAATAAGCTGATAAAGCTGCCATGCTAATCGTGTATGTAAAAAAAAAAAAACAGAATTAAAGCAGTACGAGAAATAAGACTTTAAAATATGACAAATATCAAGTGAACTGCTCCACAATACAGAGCGATCAATGTGTCACTGAAAAGCAGGTGACTGTGGACTCCAGGGTTGCCAGACACACTTCTTAAAATTCCCTACTGGTGAAGAAATGTCCCCCCCATTTTCAACAGTCCCCCCCCCCCCCCCCCCCCCCCCCCCCCCATAAACATGCACATGAATTGTATTCTTTAAGAACATAAATAAACCTGCATCATTACCCTTTAGTTACACATTATGACTGTATTAGCTGTATGGATATACAATAGGAGTGAAGAAATGAAATAATTCAATATTTACATCTTGCCTAACTCATGGCTGCTTAAGAGTACCATCTCTCTCTCTCTCTCTCTCTCTCTCTCTCTCTCTCTCTCTCTCTCTCTCTCTCTCTCTCTCTCTCTCTCTCTCTCTCTCTCTCACAGTCAGTGGTCATTTTGACGGGTTTGTTATCCTTTTTTTTTGTTATTTTCTTGATTTTTTTTTTTTTTTTTTTTTTAAACGAACACATTTACATTTTAAATCGCATTAATCCCGCGTTAACGACATTCTCCTAGCATGATTTCCATTACGTGAGAGTAGATGTTGAACTTCATGCAGATTTGAACTCGGATCTCGCCAAGATAAGCACCAACTAAGACGTAGCTTTGCAGTAAACTAATGTGATCCATCTGCATCTCCATCCATTTGTGTTTTCCATCTGATGATGTAGATATCCTGCCTGGTGTTGATTGCTGAAGTGTAATGCTGGCTCCAGGGATCAGCTCATTTTGCCTCCCCAGCGCATCAGTATACACAACGGCTGCGATGCTGGCTCCAGGGATCAACCCAGTGCGGTCTCCCCAGCGCATCAGCATGACAACCGTCTGGACTGAGCTAAGTAGGGTACATCTCTGGGGTCTTCAACTGGGCACCTTTGTCCTTGGTGTTTCGTTGACT